>NC_054702.1:30378241-30466079 GCF_016097555.1 Gigantopelta aegis
TAAATTGTGAAAAAAATGCATGCACAAAGAATAAAAGACTGCAATATGTAATACTGTATTTGTTTCAAATAGCCTCTGCCATAAGAGTCTGAGGAATTCACAGTCTGGGTACATGGAAAGTCACAAAACTACCTCCGTTTTTATCTCTGCCATAAGTCCCAGAGGAATACCGAAAGTCACAAAACTACCTCTGTATTTTTTTTCTAACTTATTTTGCTGCTTGGTCACATTCTGACATTCAGTTGCAGTTTGCATCATGGTGATGATAATTAATGAAAGTAGGAGGCTGCTTGTGAAACAGAGGGGTCTATATCTATTGAGTATATTGAGTGGTACAAATGCAAGCATGCAATCTAGACGCTTGTGGTGAGTGCAGTAGCTACCACAAATCACCACGTATATCTACTAATAAATATACTGCATCAGTTCCTACCAGCTAAACTCTTACAACTCTTGTTGTTATAATTTCTGTTGTCTTTATCAGCATTTATATTTGGATCTGTTCAGCAGTCTTATGATCCAGGGGTGCAGAAAGTACTCGCAGGCTGATTTTTGCTCAAATTTGGATGACAATGTTTATTCATATTTACAATATTTTTATCAAACAGCTATATAGGGTTCTAACCGATTCACCATACATTTTTACATGGATTACATCTAATATTGTGAGTAGAATTATGGAAATACATGGTGAAAAGTTTTCAGGCCAGGTCATTTTGACCGAATGTCTCCCATCATTTTTGCACGAATATGAAGATTTGATTCCGCAGCCTCCTATCTTGTATGCTTATGGACAACATGTGCATTATTCTTTTTAGTAGAAAAAGACCATTCAATATTGCAATAATTAAATTCATAAATAGCCAATAGGTTATTCCCCGTATCCCTCCCACCATATTCCATCCTAGAGACCATATTGCATTATCATAGTTGCTGCATAAAATATATTGATCTTTCATATGTATTATAATTATTTAAAGCAAAGAATAAAAGTATTATTGGAAAGGGATGAGTATTTATCACTTCATCTAGTCATCTCTGAATCGTGACTGACAAACTGATGTTTATTTTGTCATAAATCAAATTAATATAATAATTTTGTTATTTTTTACCCAAAAATATATATACATGTATAAAATGATTTAGTATAATTGATTTGAACACTATCAATTGTTTTATTTGTATAACAATCACTATAATAATTTGAAGTCTTTATGTTAGCTCAAGAAAATAATTTGCATTGTATTAACTCTATATATGAATGTAACTACGCAGTATGTTTTGTCTCGCACAAACTATAAGTCTTGTATCGATGAAACTTGGTTTGTAGTTGCACCTATGGATGTTCATCATAGTGCATCGAAAAGGTTTATGGTAGGCAAGACATTTCATTCCATAGAATTCTTGTTTTTTAATTTTATATTCTGATTTTTATTTTTAACATTTTATTCAATATTACACATGAATAATTTTGCAATGTCTGTCACTATTACAAATGACAATAATATTGCCAATGGATTCATATCTATATACATACATTACATACAGGATAATAAATGAGTTTCCAATTATTGTCAAATTTATGAGCTTTAGAGGGTGACAAATGAAACAAATTTCATGAGGGACATAAATTTTATAATAACAGGTACTGAGTATGTTATTCTGTTTATTACCATAGAATATTTTTCTCTCTCTAAAAGCCTTTTTTTTTTTTTATGTCTGTGTATTAAGATGTATATAGAAACAATGTAAATCACTTTACACACTGTTCTGAGTATTGCAAGATTACATTAACTTGGTATATTTATTACTTTGACATAATTTTCAAAAAAGTAAATTTTGTTTACTCAGTTCAAAAATCTAGAGTAAATTGTACTAAAATAACATTTATTACAAATTTAAGAATGAAAATAGAGGTGTAAATGCTAACTCTTTAATCGAGGTCACAGCACTAGGTTTATTGACATTTAAGAAAACGTACTTGTGTGACACTCCGTAATTGACGTATGTAATTGACGTATGCATTCGTAGTCATCGAATAAAAACATTTCAATGGCAATTTGACAAAAAGCTGTCCAGCGTTCAGAAAACAAAAAAAACGTTACGCCCTAGTTTGTTTTGATGTAAGGACGTTTTTTAATTTTAATTTGTTATTATTTTAAAAAAATGTAAACATGCCTATCAAAATTACAAACAATTTCATGAGAGGTTGATAAGCAGGTCAAGCATACATAGTCATCATTAGACGTACATGTTTTTCACCATACTTGTTTTAGGGTGAACATCTAGCTCCTATTTTGAGAGATATAACATAGATCTTCTTGTTTACTTTTTATTTTTACCCAGAATTCTTGATGAAGCCATTGTTTACATTAAATGACAGCACATAACACATTTTATTATTCATGAGTTAATTACGCAGATATTATGAATGGCATAAATTATGTGTAGTTTTTTGTTGTAAAAAAAATATAGTAAATACTTCTCTCTTTTTTAAAGAAGGAAAAAGAAGCAACTTGCTCAAATTGGGTGGGTGGGTGAGTGGAGGGTGTCGAGATCCAGGCTTTTCCTGGTAGATATTTAATTTAAAGCATAAAGCTAAAATCACCAACTAATTCTGTTTTTCCAAGAAAGCTATACGGTTGTGGGGAAATAAGCTTTGTTTTAAGTAAAACTGGTACCCAAACTGTTATTGGTTTGCTTCAACAGTTAAAATATATGTTTGCAGGAATATTTTACTACTTGCTTTTTTATTCTTGTTATTACTATCCTCATTTTTATTACAAGACAAATACAAAAGACTGGATTAATTATTTTGTTATATAATTTTTATATTCATGTAATAATATATAATAATGTATGTGTATGTATGTATATATATATATATATATATATATATATATATATATATATATATATATATATATATATATATATATATATATATACACACATACACATGTATATATATATAAGTTTTATTTAATTATTTTACTAAATGTTTATTCTATATAGGTACATGTACATATGTGTGTGGCTTTATCTGTTTTAAAACTGGAAACATGTCTTCAAAATTACATAATATTCAGTCACCAATTACTAGTTTTTTGTGTGCCCCACAATATTGATTTTCAAACATTGTTGAAACATTTCAGCTTCTTTTTTGTAATTATGTTTTGGTATATTGATTGTGCTGGTGAGTGAAGTTGCAATTGTGAAATATGGATTGAGGAAAACTACAGCAATTCATGGTAGATCCATATTTCGTTTTGGGTGGGGTTGGGGAGGGGATGCAGCTCAAAAGTGGCATTTACTAGGCTGTCAGTTTTCAGTAAATGATTATAAAATCTTGTAAGTTGAGATAATTATGACACTTATTCAGCTTGGGATGGATGTACAGGCACCCAGAATTCCCCCGTTGCTGTCCTCTCCAATTACCCAACATCTCACTATCACTTATTCAGCTTGGGATGGATGTACAGGCACCCAGAATTCCCCCGTTGCTGTCCTCTCCAATTACCCAACATCTCACTATCACTTATTCAGCTTGGGATGGATGTACAGGCACCCAGAATTCCCCCGTTGCTGTCCTCTCCAATTACCCAACATCTCACTATCACTTATTCAGCTTGGGATGGATGTACAGGCACCCAGAATTCCCCCGTTGCTGTCCTCTCCAATTACCCAACATCTCACTATCACTTATTCAGCTTGGGATGGATGTACAGGCACCCAGAATTCCCCCGTTGCTGTCCTCTCCAATTACCCAACATCTCACTATCACTTATTCAGCTTGGGATGGATGTACAGGCACCCAGAATTCCCCCGTTGCTGTCCTCTCCAATTACCCAACATCTCACTATCACTTATTCAGCTTGGGATGGATGTACAGGCACCCAGAATTCCCCCGTTGCTGTCCTCTCCAATTACCCAACATCTCACTATCACTTATTCAGCTTGGGATGGGTGTACAGGCACCCAGAATTCCCCCGTTGCTGTTCTCTCCAATTACCCAACATCTCACTATCACTTATTCAGCTTGGGATGGGTGTACAGGCACCCAGAATTCCCCTGTTGCTGTTCTCTCCAATTACCCAACATCTCACTATCAGTTGATTAAGTTCTAAATTCTTGTTTCAGACTTATAATCATTATGTCGGTTTTTAAAAAATGTGTTGTTATGAAATATTTCCACTGCAGTTCTTACCTACTTCAGCTGACAACTATCTCATTTGCCACATTTTCACCAAAGGAATTGTAAATAAAATTTTGTTAGATTCAAATTTAAATTTGTATAAGTTGCTTGAGCGCCTCAAAAAAGGGGGAGAGAGAGAGAGAGAGAGAGAGAGAGAGAGAGTGAGTGAGTGAGTGAGTGAGTGAGTGAGTGTGTGTGTGTGTGTGTTTGTGTGTGTGTACTGATAAATATGGCCAGAATAAATAAAAATCTTGTTTGCAAAACAAAATTAATATATTGACAATTAGTTATACTTTGTATTTACATCTGTAAGAAAAACTTGTTCTTTCTTTAATCTCGATTCTTTCCATCCTCATACATTTACATAAGGTTTTTAAAACTGCTGGTATATTTTTTCTAATTTTATACTTTAAGAACTATGTGTTTCCGTTAAATTTTTAAATGTATGTATATCGGTCAAAATCAAATAAATGTTTTGTTCTATTTGAATTGTACATTGCATTTGTTTGTGTGTGTACGTGTGTGTACGTGCGTGTATATGTGCAAAGAGAGACAGACATAGAGACAGAGAGAATTCCACTAGTCCAGTGTGTGTGTGTGTGGGAGAGAGAGAGTGAGTGAGTAAGTGAGTGAGTGAGTGGGTGAGTTCCACTAGTCCAGTGTGAATTCTACAGTCAAGTATTAATATAAAGCCTACTGATTGGATTTCAAGGAATGTGTTGCACATCATTAAGGGTCAAAATCTAATTGTTTGGCTTTGTAAACAAATTATTGTTATAACATAATAACTTTGGTTATTTTGATTATCTAAACACACAATTTATACACCCAATAGTACTTACTTGAAACATGGACTCTTTGATATTGATTTTCCCCCAGTTATTATCAACATTTTTATAAACATACAAATCGCCTCTTTCTTTTATTCTCACTTTTTTCTTTTCTTTTATCTGTCGTGTGTGTGTGTGTGTTTTATCCACTCTAAAAGTGTAATTGCAATTACGTCATTGACATTTATTAACATTACTTAATGTAAAACTTAAATCCCATGCAGTTAAAAATAAAAGCCCAAATAATTTACAATTCCAAATAATTATTGGACTTATAATTTATTTGGCCTTTTACCTTTAACTACATGTGATTTTAAATTTTACTTTTTATTTAATAAAAAGAAACAAGTACATTTCAAGTTACATATCAAATATAACTTTTATTATAACTTTCATTATAACAAGTATAACAGGTACATAAAATAAATCATCATCAATCATCATATACAATCATGTGACCTGTCCATAATCAGGGGCGGGACGTAGCCCAGTGGTACAGCACTCGCTCGATGCACGGTTGGTGTGGGATCGATCCCCATCAGTGGGCTCATTGGGCTATTTCTCGTTCTAGCCAGTGCACCATGACTGGTATATCAAAGGCCATGGTATGTACTAACCTGTCTGTAGGATGGTGCATATAAAAGATCCCTTGCTGCTAATCGGAAAGAGTAGCCCATGAAGTGGTCCTTAACCATATGTTCGACGCCATATAACCGTAATTAAATGTGTTGAGTGTTGTTAAATAAATAATTTCCTTCATTCTTTACAATATGTCTTTGAGCACACTACACAATACACAACACACAATTCACTGCTGCTGCTCCTGCTGGTTCTGCTGTTGCTGCTGAGCGTCGGGCTCTACTTTATAAACCAGGTTGAGGAATTGCGTTGTTGATGGGGTGGGTGCTGCTGAATGAGATAATGCTGCCAGTATTTTCAACTGATCATTCTCGCCAATGTATCTGTACAGGATCTGGCTTATGTCAAGCTGGCAGCGCCGCCAAATGCTGTGGTCCAGGTCTAGGATGACGGACCTCATCCAGTCCACAAAGGCTTCTCTTTCCCTGTCAGCGCTGGGCTTCAATCTATCCATTATTTGCTGCTGGAGGGCTATCATCTGCTGGCTGTGCTCCTCTAGCCTCGCCAGGAGAGCTGCTTCTGCCTCGGTGGAGATCTGCTTCTGCCTGCTTCTGGGCGTAGACGAGACGACAGAGGATGGAGTGAGAGCTGGTGGTGGTCTGCTGGTGTCATTGTCGTCCTCGTCTTCAACCATTCCAGAGGCAGTAGAGGTGGCAGAGGCAGCAGCTAACTTCTGCTTCATCTGCAGATAAAATGTAAAATGGTAAGTAAACAGGCAAAACAATATTAAAACAAGGCAATATTCTGAACAAATTATAAGTTCAAAACAGCAATTTTTAACGTCAAAAACTTAGTTATTAATCAAAGTTAAAGTTATTAATTTAACAATTAATTTTTTAAATTTTTTTCCCAAAAACAATTTACAAGTACAAATAATCAATAATTTAAATTGATCTACTTACACTGACGGTGGTTTTCCTCTGGACCTCATGGATATGAGGGCACAGAAACTCGAACCGTCTAACAATCCATAGGTCCCTCTCAGTCATCTCCGCCTCGGTGGCCTCGTCGCCAGACTTCTTCTTAAGACGCCCAAACCTGCTTCGCAGACTGGTATACCAGGTTTTCAGGACGAGCACAGACTTCCCCATCTCAGTAGCCTTTTCCATCCATAGCCTCTCCTTCTTGGCAGTGTCCTTGTAGGCTTGGAGCTTCTTGTTGTACAAGATGGGGTAGGCCTCTAGCCATTCAACCATGGACTCCTCCTCTTCTGTAGTTAAGTCAGTCACCACCTTGGCTTTCTTGGTCTTCTGACTGGCCACACTGCTACGGTCTGTATCATCACTGTCCTGGACCTCGGCCCTCCCAGTCTCAGTCACGGGGGCCTCTGATGTAGCATGACTCGCCTCGGACTCGGCAACACTGGCAGCTGGTGAATGACTTCGTGACCTCACTCTACTCTTTTCCCGGCCTTTGCCTCTATTGGACACCCTCGACGTATTGGGTCTGGGCGGCATAGTTGTTAACTGTAGACTGTAGTTGAACGTAGTTGTGAACACAAGGAAACTTGAAAAAGCGGTGCGCGTAGCGTAGTATTTATAGCAACCTGAAGGACGCAACGACAATGTGGTAAGCGCGTGGTAAGAGCGTGGCGCGATCTGATTGGACGTAGTAAGAACATGGTTTGATCTCATTGGACGTAGTGGGTGCGTAATAGGAAATCAGTGGGATTGTGTGATGGCCCCCATAACCACAACACCACCGAGGCCGGATTGGTCAGTCTGATAAGAAGGCGATTGTTTTGGTTTCAATCTCCCCTACGTCGTATGCTCACACAGACATGGGACGGCATGTAACTCAATGGCAGAAAGCTTGCCTGCAGTGTTGATGTGTCATAGAATCGATTACCTGTGGTGGAACTGTCGAAATGTTTATCCTCTTGGTAAGTGTGTTCCTGTATGGGAAAGTTCATATAAAAGATTCGGTAGGAGTAGCTTTAACAGGTTATCTCTTTATCATCTAAACCAGTTATCTAAATATAACCATGTTATACACCAAAAGTACTCATGTTTAGTATGTGCTGATATGTGGTTGAAGAAAAAGAAGCATTTTCTTTCCCACAAAAAAAAAAAAAACTCCTCCGCGTACTGGGTCACTACTGTGGGACTATAATATTAATTGTGTTTACGAAGTCCTGCGTATTACTGAGGTCATTCCGTTGAGACTATTAGTCTAAGAGTAATTTCAGTTGGTGATGTATTGCTGATCTTTACTTCATAAATCATCGAAAACTCCATTGGACTCAAAATAAATAACATATCAATGAAATATTTTCCATCGGCGTGTATTTGTATCTTTACATGATTTATATTCAGGGCTCTGGCTAATATGAGAGGGGTGGGGGTGTTGTCTGTCCTCCCCCCTTGAAAAATACAAAAAGATACCGGGCCGAATTTACGAAGCCTGTTTTTCTCAAACGTATGTGTTTAAGCATTGTAAATACACGCGTGTAAGTTAAAAACAAGCATTGTAAATACACGCGTGTAAGTTAAAAACAAGCATTGTAAATACACGCGTGTAAGTTAAAAACAAGTTTTGTAAATTCGGCCCACCCTGTTTTGGTTTAAAAGCGCCCACTTTGCCTAGAATTGTATTGGATACAAATGTTACTACTACTGTGATATCGGCTTCATGCCTGCATGCGATCTATATCAAATGTATTAAACTTAAGTTTCTGCTGATCCTCTTTAACAGCGTATCAGTGAAATACCGCGTCTGTAATAAAACAATGATAATGTCATAAACGTTTAATAGACACGTCAGTACGCAAGGATTCGTTCATTGGCTTGCTGCGTGGAGCGTGACCATTTGTTTTTTAAGGACATGGACGTAGGTGGGTGAAGGTTTGCTCAGACGAACCCCTCTCCCCACACACACACCCAGCTTTGGCTAAAAAAAATAATTTGTTGTTGTTTACAGTGCAATATTAGGCTATATATTCACAGAGGTCTCGTAATAGGTATTCAGGGGAAAAGTAAACAAAAGGGTGCGTTAGGTTCATATTCGAACCCTCTCCCACACCCAGACTAAGCTAGGCCCCTGAAGGACCACCACACCATAAACAATTTGCCCTGTTTACTTGTATACATCGGCCTCGGTGGCGAAGTGGTCATGTCGGTGATAGGTACTCTGTTAGCATCATAGTATCGGTTCCCGCATAAAATGAGATTTAACGGCTCGGACGCTCAGTGGGAAGGTGAGAGGCCGTTACACCGACTTTTTTCTCCTTTTGTTTTTTTTATCACTAAACACTAATAACCCTATTAAGCCTCTCTCTGGACAAACGGCCCATATCAGACGTCGAAACGCACTTGTGTAGCGTGTGTGTGTGTGGGAGGGGGGTCAGTGCATATAGCACATTAAGGCAATACTTTTAGTAAAAACCACTTACTACGTCCCTTCGGACTAAGGGGGTGGGGTGTATGGGTGCCATGGCTAACCGATCATACTTCTTTTCCCCCCATATTATAATTTATATACATTTGTCTGTCGCCCCATAGCACGACGCAGTGTGTTTACGCCCCCCTCCTCCTATAAAATCCTGGCTACGCCTATAGTTGAGATGCCAGGAACTTGGAAAGAAAGGAAATGAAAATTTGCTGAACGACACAACACAACATATGTGCGGTCTTAATGTGGTTATTTCGACACTTGGACGACAGAAAAAGGAAACCCGCCTTCGCCTTATAGGCTACTGCTATCGATAAAGCGGTAACGGATAGACATTTCAAATGCATTATCTCATAAAAAAGACGGTACATACCACGACCTTTGAAGTGTCAGTCGTGGGACACTGGTTGGGAGCGGGAAAATTCGAGTCTATTGGGGTTGTGTATATAAAACATCTCTAGCTACTTGTGGAAAATGTAGCGGGTTTCCTAAGACCAACAGCCGATTATTAACAAATCAATGTACTCTAGTTCAAGGTGTTGTTAAAAAGAAACTTTGAAAGTACTTTAACCTTAATTAGATATTCGTATATATAAAATATATATAGGTTTTTAAATGAATGATTTGTAAAAAAAAAAAAAAAAATAATAATAATAAGAGTAATAAAATAAAAATAATAATTAAAAAAATTCTGCATTTGGGGCCATGAAGTAGAATTCTGATAATTCCGTACATAATTAATAACAACAAATAATAATTTAACTCTTTTATTTATTTATTATTGATACAGTGATGATGTCAAAGCTGGGCAAATCAATAGGGCTTACCCTAAACAGGATTTGGTTTTATTCCAGTTGAGCAAATTCGTTTTGTTTTTAGCTAGTTATAAATTTGTTGCATTATTTGTTATGAAAGCCACGAAGCAGTGTTTAATAGCCACGTAAGGTACTGATAGGGTAAGCCCTAGCCCATCGTCATATATAATGTTGAATGTACATAAATATACACCGAAGCAAAAACAAACAAAACAAAACAAACAAAAAACAACTAAAAGCCCAGTTCCCATAAAATATGTAATTTCGCAGATTGACAAGTTTTCTTGGCAGCATAGTAGCAAATGGTCTGCGATGGTTCGGGAAAACTCACCTGAATGGGTACACAATAACATATGCGCCTGGTCTGCAGTGTGTTGCATATTTTATGGTAACCTAGTTAATACGACATTTAAAATCATTTGTTGAATGTGATTTAAAAATATAGAAATAAAGAGACATCTCTTTTCTCATTCAAGTAGCACCTGAGTACACACATTGGGGCGTGGGATGACAGATTGATTACCGTATGAAAACCAAGTACGTTAATACAAGAAAAACTCTACTGTATATTGCCGATGTTTAACACAGGACAAGCTCACATCAATAAGTGAATGAGAGAGAGAGAGAGAGGTGGGGGTCACGGCAATTTAGTGTTATATATTGCGGATAAATGAATTTTTAAAAAGTCATTGAAAAGGGCACTTCAAACGGGTGAGAGCGGGGAGTCACGGGACCCACACTGGATTGTTTAAGCTATATGGCGAGTGATAAAGAGATAATACTGAGACATTAAATGTTTGTGTGGGAAAATGTTTTAGACCCGCGTGTGCTTCGTGTACATGACACTTCATCTAAAGGGTATTAGATTGTCGATTTTTATTTTCTCAATAATATTTTGAATACAACGATTTTGAGTTCATTAGTTACTGGCAGCAGTGTCGAGAAACGGGCGTACAAGACGCGGGTCTCAGGGGTGAATGGAGGACAACCCTCTTATCTTCCTACTTTAAGGAAAGAAGAAGAAAAATGTAAGGTATTGGACCTATAGTCTGTACATAACATTTTGATCATCACTTAAAGAATTTTGGGTTTTGATAAGGTATCACTTCGTACGACTCCTATATTCTGTACATAACATTTTGATCTCTTAAGGAATTTTGGGTATCACTTCGGATGACCATATTGAGAAGCATCTTAAGCAAAATATTCACAACCTTCAGTTATTCTGGATCGCCCAGGATTCAGAGGTGTTTGAATATCACAGATCTTTGCACCGTCAGATTATCTATTGCAACAAATAAAATCAAAACTATTATGAATACGTTAAAATGTAAACACGTACAATAATAATATAACAATATTATGCAGAGGCAAAGCTTACACAATTATGAAATGTCTACATTTTTAATGTAACATTTGAAATTGGGTGTTGGGATACTATGATTTTTAGAGATGCACTTTATATATTTCTACCATTGACGATAAATTTCAGGTGCCAATTTCACAGAACATCGTAAGTTTACGTCTGCGACTAGCAGTTATACCGGGCATTTATTTACGTGTGTTTGGCATCTATTTCACGAAGAAAATTACATCATTACGGAAAATGGAGCATTTTAAGGACGTAAAGAAATGAAATATGTGTACTTATAACTATATTTGTTGTACTATAACAAAAATAAGAATTGTGGTTTAGACGTAGATTTACATTTACGTGCAAAACTAGGCTTACGATGTTTAGTGAAATTGGGCCTACAGCTGGTGTTAATTTTCTACTTAAATTGTATGTGCATTTGGAGTAAAAAATACCAAACAATATACCAACACAAAAATAATAAATAAATAAAATGTTACAGTGTATTTACTTGTTGCATATACAATATGTAAATTATGATACATAATTATACATAATTTAATTCATTGCATACTGTTGCCGTGTGCCATTACAGAACACACAGGCGTGCTTGAAACAACATTGTATGTACACACACAAAACCGCTATTTTGGTCCTAATCCCACTGTGAAACATTCAGTGTAAGTAAACCGTTGTGTTCTGGTTTAATAATAATACTAATACTAATAGTAATAATAATAATAGTAATAGTAATAAAAACCTCCCAGATTTCTAGCACACCAGTTGGAGAAAACACGTGTGATTTTCAATAGCACACAGTGGTATTACTTGACTGGGCAATCGATCTACAGACATGTGTTTGACTGCTTATGTCTTATGACCCAGACGCCAAGGCTACACAAACCAATGAAATTAACACTAATGACACCGATTGCTCTTACAGTACTGTGCAAGCGAGTGAGCCAGATCCTGCCGTTCAAGGGGAACTATCACTTCGGCTCCCCCTCACTCCCCTGAGACTAGTTCAATGTGAATACGTTTTAGCTCCCCTTCACTCCCCTGAGACTAGTTCACGGTGAATACGTTGTAACTGCCCTTAGCATGTGAATTACAAAACTACTGCCATACAAAAGGATTAAATATCGATGTTCAATATGGTCAAGTCAGGTCATAGGGTTTTACGTGCACATTCAGAGCAAGCTGTTGTAGTGCACGCCTTCAATATGGTAATATCGTAAATGGCTACCTCTAATTGATTGAAACATATTTTATTGCTTTTTAAATAACAAATGATTAGGCACAAGTTGCACAACTTACTAGGCCTTCTCCAGACTACATACATATTACCTCTGATCTAAGTAGGGGAAACAATTAATCACTGCCCTCAAATTTTTTTTTTCACGAGGTTTGATGTGTTGTAGTTGGAAAATACTTTAAATTTCTTTTAAACCTGGTTTGTTTTTAGTACTACACTCATGCTCATTTGATACCATTTATCTTACAACTCGCTTTCGCTCTTAAATACGCTTTACAAAATAAGAAGATAAATGTTATCTGTCACTCATGCAGTATTCCCCATAGCCACTCCTACTACCAAAACCTCTACTTGAAACAGCTGGCAGTAAGTAAGTCCAGGTTGGTGATCACAAATATTCTAATCATGAGGTTAGTGACTTTTAGTGGTGTGTTTAATATTAGATGATGGGTTCCAGTGCATTGTTTGCATATTATTCAAGCGAGACGCAAGCCACACAGCGCGCCCAGTTTGTATCACGCTATCCACACATGACTACAACAATGATAGTGCTCATACACAATGACAATCTGTATGTCAAACATGTTAGGCGTCGGTGGGGGGGGGGGGGGGGGGAGGTGTGGTGGTGGTGAGTTATACATTTCATTTCATTTCAATTTATTTTCGTGCTTATAACCAATTAAGGTTCAAGCACGCTGTTCTGGCACACATCTCAGCTATCTGGGCTGTCTGTCCAGGACAGTGGGTTAATTGTTAGTGGTTACTGAGTCGTTAAATCTCGCTCTGGGTGGGAGCCGGTACCAGGCTGCGAACCCTGTACCTACCAGTCTTATGTCCGATGGCTTAACCACGACACCACCGAGGCCAGTTACAACTAGTTAAAACATGCTGTCCTGGGCGGTCTTGTTAGTGGTTATTGAGAGAGAAGAGAGTGTAGTGGTCTTACACCTACCCACCCATTGAGTCGTTAAAACTCGCTCTGGGTGGGAGCCGGTGCCGGACTGCGAACCCTGTACCTACCAACCCTGTCCGATGGCTTAACCATACCACCGTGCCGGTATATATATTGATTCGCCTTTCAGCTGGGGTGGAGTGGAATGCATAATCCTCTATAGTCCTTCCCATCTGGAATGTCGGAACAAGTTATTTATTTCTGAGCAGATTGTTTTCTTAATTGCATACAAAAATAGTGGGGTGGGTGTTATTATTTCCAAAACACTTTTACTTTTCTTCTTATGTCAAATCAAACTGAAATTATTTTAAAAAAAACGAAACAAGCTCACGGAGGCTGGGAAGACCTATAAAAACCCGCCCTATCCCGACGCCTATGATCGTAACATTATTGCTGAAATAATATAAGTGTAGAAATCAAAACCGCTTTTAAAGTAACACAGACTGTTTTCCATTGTATAGTTGTTAATCACATGCATGTCTCGTGCATGAGTATTCTTTTATATATTTCATTATATAATCGTCGTGTTGACTAGGAAAGACCATCACAAATATTTCTCTTTTTTCACATCCACGAATGTACATCCGTCTGGTACATAACACTCGTATTGAATAGAGTGTAGCTCCTGGCCCCAACAACAGTGTACAGTCTCCTCATCTTTGTAAAACTTCACCTGCAGTGTCACTTTCATCGTTACACCGTTCGTCATCTACACGTGCAAGAAAATAAAATCAAAGATTACTCACAGTATCTGACACGAGTATGCAATTTAATATATGAAATGTAGCTTTGATAGAATTGAGAGAGAGAGAGAGAGAGAGAGAGAGAGAGAGAGAGAGAGAGAGAGAGAGAGAGAGAGAGAGAGAGAGAGAGAGAGAGAGAGAGAGAGAGATGAGGGAGGTAGAAAAAATGAATGAATGAATGTTTAACGACACCCCAGCACAAAAATACACATCGGCTATTGGGTGTCACAAATGGTAAGTATATGAAAACACTATTTATATATATTTATGTAAAACCACAGAGTAAGGAGCTGTGGGTGAAAAGTATAATACAATACATAAAATCAAGGTAAGTAAGGGAGGTAGAAAGAGACAGAGAGAATATGCTACAATACTACAAAAACATTTCCTATCAAATTAGACTAGTCTGCATTAATTACTTATGTCCGATACGGGTATAAATTAATAGTAGCTAATCTTAATGGAAGTATGTTATTTTGAAAATTAATAGATGTTATATATATTTGATAAATTGTTTTTTCTCAACAAGTCTTTAATAAATAATCCACACAGTATACGTGACACCATTTTAAAAGCATATTATTTTAAATGACATTATGCTATTCTTTAGCAAGTTACAAGATGACCCTAAAACAGGTTTCAACAACTAGTATAAATATCGTATGTAATGACACTGCATAAGCCTTAATGAAATAAATGCCAATAGCAGCAGTCGATGTGGGCTACAAAATGTCACAGGCTAAAAACAAAAAATCTTCATTATTTTCCAACACATGGACTAATGTTTATGCAGACCACGACCGTTTGTAATGATTTTTCTCTTGAGTCATACAAATGCCAAGTCTTCATGTTAGGTCACAGTCAGGCTGTAAATTACTTTGTGCTTTTGTTTGCCACTGGTGACGATTGTCAATTTAGAATAGGAAGGAAGAAATGTTCTAACTAAAAAAACGACGCACAAAACACGTTAATTGCGGTTATATGGCGTTGGTCATATGGTTAAGGAACACACAGATAATGAGAGAGGAAACCCGCTGCATCGTCACAGTTGATCATAGGCGTCGGGTGATGATATATATTAGGGTGGCAGCAATATATTAATTTAAACTTCAACGGGGGAGTGGGGGGTGGCGTTGGGCAATGCTTTATCTCCAGACTGGGGAGGGGGAGAGCAATCCACCCACCCACACACCTCAACTCCCGTTTCAGACGCCTATTTGCAAAGGTACTGATAAGCGAAATCAAATTCATCCACGTCCGGCGTTCTCGCACTATAAATTTGTTATCGCCATCACGCGTTTCGTGAAAGGCTGTATTTCGCCGGATATTTTCGGCTTGCGATGATGAATACAACCATGACAAGTCAATCTTGTGTCAATATATTGATCATGCTTGCCAAACATTCTCTTTCCCATCACGTGCGTCTAGCAAGAGGAGAGGCAAGATCAGTCCCCATGGACCAGAAACAAGTCAAGCCATCACAGACTCCGCTCCAAGAGTAATTGGAGAGAAATAGATTTCCGTTCCATTATTGAGCGATACCAAGTAACTGATTGAAGAATTAGCTAACACTTGTAGGCTTCCAGTTATCGCTAGTAAAGCAGAGGACGGTATTATTAAGTTTGCGTCCAGGAAATTGCATTCCCTGGTTCCTTTTTTATATATAGGTTTGTTTCAGAGATGGGGAGAGAAAAATTCATCGTCTCTAAGCCATGTTATACTTTTAGATTCGGTGAAGCATAGCAAAGATGGTGTTACGTAAAACCTGAAATGAACAATATGTCTTCTCTTCAGGAAAATAATCACAGTTGCAGATTTTTTGTAATTCCTCCAAAAGTACTTATTGATTCGTCTTGCGACATAAAAGTGACAGCCTCACTGTTGTATGCACTAAAAAATCCATATTCAAATTAGATCATCCAAGAAAGCAATCAGGACTGTGTTCTCAAATTGAAAATGATGGTCGATGATGGAACTGTGACATGGCAAGTTACATAATTACATCTAGAATACTTTGACAACTATTAACCATACAATTGTCGCGAAGACACCATTAATGGGTATGTTTTAATACTAAACAATTTAGAACAGATAATTGAATTTGGTTTTTACGAGTCATTACTGAATATTTTTATTCACTGTCTTGTGCGAACATAGCCACGAACAAATTCTGTTTTCATCATATCGACGTTCTAAAAGCGAGTCAACCTGACCTATTTAGTTACTAGTATACATTATATTTAAGATGGCGTTGAGATATGCATGTTGGATCATCGTAAGTTTGACTTATAGTCTTACAGAGGAAACCCATAAATGTTTCCATTAGTAGCAAGGGATCTTTTATATGCACCATCCCACAAACAGGACAGCACATATACCACGGCCTTTGATATACCAGTCGTGGTGCACTGCACTGGCTGGAACGACGAGATATAGCCCAATGGGCCCAACGACGGAGATCGATGTAACACAGAGACAAGTGACGACAACACATAAGTTTATCAAAGCCGTGATCGTATTTGCTTTTGCAATAGTAAATAATATTTGCACGATTTGGGTTACCTCCAGAACTAATGGCACCTCTTTTCTCTTGCCACTCTTTGAGATATCGGATCCAATTGTAGACCATTCAGCTTGATACTGACAGGCATCGTCTTCGTTCTTGTCCAGCTTAACACGTGAGAATTCGGCACGTTCTCCCTGAATCTGGAGTCGTCTGAAAATTGATACATTATTTACAATTAAACAGCGAAATCTAGTCTGGCACACCATGATACTTTCGAACATTATATATGTGTTTGCAAGAGATAAGAAGTATTTAACATTGTTACATGAAGGAAAAGAAGAATTAAAAAGGAGGTTTCTATTAATTAAAACTGACCAAGAAACTAATTACACATGTACCATAACATAATATTTTAATATTAAAACAAAAATCCAAAATTTTATCTAGTAATGTATAATCTTTATTTTCATAGTGTTAATACAAAAATCTTTAAACTAGTTGTAATCAGCTAGTAAAATTTATGGTTAATGTTTAAAATTTCAGCTTAAAGTACATGTGTATAATCATGACACCCCCCCCCCCCCCCCCCACACACACACACACACACCCCACCCCCACCACATATATCTGAAAATCTGCTTAAGCAAACTTAGCCGTGTA
Organism: Gigantopelta aegis; assembly: GCF_016097555.1. Classification (NCBI taxonomy): domain Eukaryota; kingdom Metazoa; phylum Mollusca; class Gastropoda; order Neomphalida; family Peltospiridae; genus Gigantopelta; species Gigantopelta aegis. The sequence continues at coordinate 30,395,581 of NC_054702.1, forward strand.
TCCATATCAAATAAGTGATAACACGAAATTATCACAATAACCCAATATGGGCGTCCTTTTTTTTGTTTAGAAATTCCCATTTGAAGAGCTTTCGTGCAAATCAAGGCAAATCCACTTGTACAAATTAAGTTAGGTGCTCCATCAACATCTATTACCATGTCCACAATTTAATCTAGGGTATATTAGTGAAAACTGCAACATTTCATGCTGAATTTGTGCTCTAGGTTTTGATGTTTCAAGCAAACTACGCTAAGTCTAAGACATATATGTGACAAGTATAACTAAGCGTTTTTCTTTCAGTCAATCAAAAGCGATGTTACTATTCAACTTTGAAGCCTCATGCATTGTCGCTGCTGTTAATTTTACTAATACGAATATTACAATAGCATCGTACAACAATCCCCTGCTATTCCTCATCGTGGTGTAGGGGTGGCAACATTCTTATGGGTTTCCTCGATAGTGGCGAATACAGCGAATTCAGAATCTCTTGTGACTTTTTTTTAATGAGTTCTATAACCATTTGTGATCACGTTAACAAAATGGTTTTGTTGTTGTTGTTATTGTTGTTGTTGATGATTCGGTGCAATATTGCTTAGTTTCCATGGTAACGTTTTGAAGCTTTTATTTTAGGTATGTTGTGTTGATAATTCACGTTTTCCATCAAATATGTGTTTCATTTTGTCTTAATAATTCATGTACCATAGCTGCATACACTGTTTTTGGTACTCATCATAGCGTTTATTTTGTCTTTTTGGAGGTTTTTTGTTTTGTTTTTAAATTTAATTTTAATATAGTTCGTTGTGTCTTTCATTAATTTTTATTCATAATTTTGGAATTTTAAATAAATTGAACTTCATCATATATCTTTGTTTGACACCCAATAGCCGATGTGTATTTTGTGCCGGGGTGTTGTTAAACATATTCATTTATTCATTCATGCATCCATGCATCAGTGCATTCGTTCATTCATCCAATAATCGCCTGCAAACATATTTGTTTTGTTTTTTTTAAATTTATTTATGCAATTAATTAAGATGTACAAAACGGATTGCCTATTCGTCCTGTATAGACTATAGAGAGAAAAGCGGAAAAAAAAAAATTAATTGACAATATGACTTTATGTGCTCTCAACTCGGAGTTTTTGTTTTACAGAATCAAAGACATCGTAAAGACAATCAAATAAGTGAGTGAATGGTGATGCAAAAACTATAAAATACGATCGATTAACATAAACGTAGCCATAGTCAACGTTTGTACTGAAATGCAAAAGCGCAATCCTCAGAAAAGCACGTGCATCATGAAGTTCTGTAACTTTGCATGCCGAACCCTCCCCTTAACGACACTGTAGGTAACGCAATAATGCCAAAACTGACGTCAGCTCAACGCAATAATGCCATTGGGAGATTGCAAGCAGGGGCAACTCAACAAGTGGCAAGGCACTTTGGCGTCTCCAGACGGTACAACACCACTCAAAGTGTTAATGACAGGCCACTGTCAGGTAGTCCCCGAGTAACCACCGCCGCTCAAGATCGAGACATCCGGGTGTGTTATCTTCAAAATCGAACCACAACAGCAACAACCACGGCGACCAAATCCCTGACTACGCAGAATTTCTGACCAGACAGTTCGTAATCGGCTGAGGGAGGCAGGAATTTTCCCTAGAAGACCAGTGCGACGTAACGTTTTGAACCCACGTCACTTAGCGGAGAGTCTGCAGTAGTGCCAGCAGAGGGTGAGATAGACACGTGTCAAGTGGAGGACTGTTTTGGTCTCAGATGAGTCTCGTTTTCTCCTGTCACGTGCTGATGGACGCACACATGTCTATAGACGTCGAGAGGAACGTTATGCTCCAAACTGCGTGCAAGACGTCGACCGTTTTGGTGGTGGCATGGTCTGGGCAGGAATCCATCATGGTGGTAGGACGGCTCTTGTGCATGTGGTAGGTGCACTGACGGGCATTAGATACCAAGACGAGATCCTGCAGCATCACGTCATTCCGCACATGAACATCAACGGTGGAATGTTTCAGCATGACAGTGCCAGACCACATGTTGCACGTATTAGTCATGAGTTTCTGCAGCACCACAACATCCAGACATTACATTAGCCTGCCCGTTTGCCGGATTTAAAACAAATAGAATATGTATGGAATGCACTGGATCAACGTGTGCGCCGGAGGAATCCATCATCCCAGACACTTCCGCAACGTCTTACGGCACTGCAGCATGAGTGGCAGAACATCCCACAACGTATTGTGTGCAACGTTTGATTGCTTCCATGCGTCGCCGTTGTCAAGCTGTCATCAGGGCTCGTGGTGGTCATAACCGATACTGACATTTTGCCCACCCCTATGTCATACATATGCCTGTGTACATGTTTCAGGTGGATTCCCAGAGATACTGTTTTGGACATGTACAGAGTAATCCCCTTCCCATGGTGTCTTGATCTTTGGTTGCTCGTACCATTTCTACAATGTGTTGTTTTGTTTTTATTAAACTTTGAAAATCAATTTCAAGGTGTTTTTTTGAAGAGTATATTACTGACATTAATATACTATGCATCTTCTAGTTACATAAAAATTGTATTACTAATATATAACTTGACAAACGTCAACCACTTACGGCAAACAATAGATCTTTTGTTTACTATAAGCACTGAATACTATGAATTTGTAACAAAATCCTATATCTTGTAATTGTATCTCCTTTTCCTAACGATGATCTATCTAGGTTACGTGCAGTTTCAACTGGGGTAATTCCCTGGAAAGGTCAACCTCATAATGAATTTATGAAGATCGTTATAACCTTGAACAATCGATCCCGTTTCAAAGCTAGAATTAATTACCTATTTGTTTTCATTTTTAATAGCATCTACACATGTGAGTCCATCGATTTTTATTATAACATGAATGTCATTGTCTCCAGTAGAACCGTAGTCTGATGCATCTGCCGTTGAATTTGAATTTCAGTTGATGGCAAATGTATCAGACTAGAACGACCTGTGCATTAGTAAATGATATTTACGAAAATGGGGTTTCTTACACACCCGTTGGTGAGCACACCATGCGTTATTTATGATAACACATACCCTGTTTACACACATACGTGTTAACAATTTCAAGACATACTACTGGCTGCTCCTAGGTGATGACCAGGTCACCAATGTCATATATCCAATGAAAAACAACACAACTGAAATCGATTACACTGTGACGTATAGTTAGCCTGACAATCATGTGTCTGTGACGCGTAAGTCGGCTACAAGTGCAAAGAGTTGTAAATATCTTTCAGTCGAAAAAGATATTAAAATATGCTTAAAACCTGTGTTTTTTTAGGATATGTAAGAAATGGAATAATACATTCATGTCCGTTGTTTAAAAACGTATCAAACTCGCTTTCGCTCATTAAACACATTTTAAAACAACTCGTTGTAGATAAATGGTATCTAACGACCAACCATGTATTATTCTCTATATAATTGCAGTTTTAAGAGCATCTATGATTCACAGTATTTCCTGGAAGTACTAGTATGTTTTCAAACTATCATCGCCACATGGTTATTCTTTTTATAGACTAGTAGCAAAAAACAAAACGTATTTTCATTTTAGACGTAGCTTACAGGTATTTGTTACGTCAACCACGAAGAGCTGGTTGGAACTAAAGTTTGTTTTGTTTAACGACACCACTAGATCACACTGATTTATTAATCATCGGCTATTGGAAGTCAAACATTTGGTAATTCTGACACATAATCTTGAGAGGAAACTCCCTTCATCTTTTCATTAGCAGCAAGGGATCTTTCATATGGATCCACTTTCGCACAGACATAATAGAACATACCACGGTCTTTGATATACCAGTCGTTGGGACGGGAACGAGCCCACCGAGAAGGTTCGATCAATTCAACTCCAGCACCTTAGGGGTGTGCAGGGGCGGGTAAAGTGCTCGCTTGATGCGCGGTCGGTCCAGTATCGACCCCATCGGTGTCCCCATTGGGCTACTTCTCGTTCCACCACGACTGGTATAGCAAAGGACGTGTTATGTGCTATCATGTCTATGGGCATTGGGCTATTTCTCGCTCATGCCAGTCCACCACGACTGGTACATCAAAGGCCGTGGTATGTGCTATCCTGTCTATGGGATGGTGCATATAAAATATCTCTTGCTGCTAATCGAAAAGAGTAGCCCACGAAGAGGCGATGGCGGGTTTCCTCTCTCATATATGTGTGGTCCTTAACCATATGTCCGACGCCATATAACCGTAAATCAAATGTGTTAAGTGCGTCGTTAAATAAAACATTTCCTTCCTTCTTCCTGTATGGGATGGTGCATATAAAAAATCCCTTGGTATTAATGGAAACATGTAGCGGGTTTCCTCTCTAATACTACATTATATATGTCAAGATCCAATAGCCGGTGATTAATAAATCAATGTGCTTAAACAAACTTTAACTTAGGGAGTGCTCTACCGACTGAGCTAGACCCCCTCCCTCGGTGAAACAAAACTAAACGAACATAATACAGTTGAACAGTTGAATACTACCACTGAGATACATCCTGTTGAACAGAAATAAAAGTACACAGCCTTTATTAATATTGCAGCTACTTATATCTATTCATAGATCTATATTTTCTATTTATATATACTCTTCAAAAAAAGTAAGGGAACCTGAAATATTAATGTTAATAACTATTAGACCGAACATACGTTTTGACCACAGACATCCGAGTAAAGAACGTGCAGGTCTGTTTATCAACACAAACACATTCCATAGTTTGCACATGCATCACGCAGTTGCCCCGTACACGTGCGTGGGGTGTCTTCGATTTTGACAATTTCCAGGAAGGTCCATTAATCACTATGGAACATTATTTCTGTCAATCCTTTTCATTCTGTTGATCATACAGTTGTTATTGTTTTGTTTTTAGTCATTTTTATTGTTTGAATTTGAGATTTACAGATAAAAACCGTCAACTTTCAAATTTCACTTCTGACCCCAATCGTCCTTCAAGATCTTTGGTGGTCATAAAACCTACTGTAATACTGAACTACCGGTTGTAATGTGTGCCCAATTAATTCACTATTATCATATAACCATTCCCCACAGCTAATATACCTTACAATTTTGGCAATTGTAAATTCTTATTAGTGTTTCCCTACTTTTTTTGAAGAGTATATTTGAATAAATTACGTTGCTGCAACTGAACTGTGCAGAACGAGAGGACTACGCAACATGACCTTTTTTCTCTTAATTACAATGGAAATCACACAACAGCTGTAGATATAACCGTCACTCAAATAGAGACGCAGATAACATAGAACTAGAACATAATAACAATAATATCTATGAATCTGTTAATCCCCGCTTTTACACGTGTTATGGGACGACATGCAAATATAAAAGGCCACCCCATGCCATCCTCCCAAACAGGGCATGCCACTGAGGACAGAAAGAGTTTTCGGGTGGTATTGAAATTAGAAAGAAAGAAAGAAATGTTTTATTTAACGACGCACTCAACACATTTTATCTACGGTTATATGGCGTCAAACATATGGTTAAGGATCACACAGATTTTGAGAGGAAACCCGCTGTCGCACCTACATGGGCTATTCTTTTCGATTAGCAGCAAGGGATATTTTATTTGCGCTTCCCACAGGCAGGATAGCACAAACCATGGCCTTTGTTGAACCAGTTATGGATCTTCCTGATGAAACTGGCAGATAGAAATATGTATCACTAAACAATCGAATATGTCCATTATGTAAAAATGACATCGGAGATGAGTTTCATTATATATTTGCATGCATGTTTTTTAAGAATGAAAGAAATCGCTATTTACCCGCTTTGTCAATCAAAACCAAATATATATAAATTTTATAAATTATTTAACTTTAAAAAAGCTAGTGTCCTTAGAAAACTTTCTATATTTTGTAACTTAGTTATGGATACTTTCAAACCCTCTGGCTGATTTTCTGTGTGTTTTTTTTATTTAAGTACGTTATTGTACTTTCACCATCTTGTCACAATGTATTAATTGCTCTATGTAAACATGTCCTCATATGCCGTAGAATACGGCCTGAGTGTAAATAAATTTCATTTCATTTCAGAGCCTTGCGGTGCACTCATTCAGGTTTTGGAGTCGGTATCTGGATCAAAAATCCCATACCTCGACTGGGATCCGAACCCAGTACCTACCCGCCTGTAGACCGATGGCCTAACCACAACGCCACCGAGGCCGGTTTAAAATTAGATGTTCCGGAAACATTTTGGCAGGGCTTTTGGGGTTTTCTTTTTGTTATACTAAAAGCCGATATATTAACGAAGGTTTGGGTATACACTTTATACGGCTATTCCCTGCTCCTAAAAAAATAACATGTAGTGGTCAGGGCAGGACGTAGCCTAGTGGTAAATGCTCGCCTGTTGCGCGGTCAATCTACGTTCGATCCCCGTCGATGGACCCAATGGGTTTTTCTCGTTCCAACCAGTGCATCACGACTGGTATTTCAAAGGTCATGGCATCCTGTCTGTGGGATTGTGCATATAAAATATCCTAATGGGAAAATGTAGCGGGGTTCCTCTCTGACGCCATATAACCGTAAATAAAATGTGTTGAGTGCGTCGTTAAGTAAAACATTTCCTTCCTTTCCTTCATCTCTAAGACTATATGTTATAATTACCAAATGTCTCACATCCAATAGCCGATGATTAGTAAAACAAATGTTTTAACTCTTCCTCATTTCTCAGTTAGTTTTCTCTCTCATTTTATACGTAAAATAATTAATATTCCGACACCATTAATATGTCTTATTGCTGAAATAGCAATGCCGCATAATCCGATTCACAAGAACTTCACATTTTTATGGCATTTCACAAAACAGATTGGCGTTCCTCCATGCCTTGCCTCGCACACAAGTGTGGAGGTTGTTATGTGTATAATTCTGATTGAGGAGTCGATTTACCTGCTTTACAAGACAGCTTCACCCAGAATAGCTATCGATTCCCGGATAAATACCATTACCAAAGGACTTGACGGCTGTCAGAAATCAATTCTTAACAAAATCACCTGCAGAATGGAAACATCGATATTCTTGGATGTTGCACGTCTCTCGTGGTGTTAAGACGTTCTGACGTTAGAACTAGAGCAGTATGCTATTGTACGTGGTTATCATCTCGTCCAGAGTTGATCACATGGGCCATTTTTTTGTACACCCACGATCAATAACACAAATCTTCTTTAATCCAAGTATGCATAGAACTTTTTTTACCATATTTTGTCCAGAACTGATTAATAGATAGCGGTACACCCACGATCTATAACCCAACATTTTCTTTTAATCAAGAGCAACCCCCCCCCCCCCCCCCCCCCCAATCATATCGACCAGAATTAATTACACAGGGACAATGTTGTTTGGTTTTTGTAAGGTGTTTTTTTTTATACACCCGTCATCTATAACGTAACATCGTCTTTAAAGCAAGAATGCATGGAGGAAAAAAACCATACAGCAAACTAACTAGACATAAAACAATAATTGTGGTACTTCCCGCCTCCCACACATGATCAAGTCTGGATATGCCCTAGTAAACTATGCAAATCATTAATAATATTCGGATTCGTCTGGAGCTATATACGTACATACACACACACACACACACACACACACACACATATATATATATATATATATATATATATATATATATATACAGGGTTTCTGCCAGAAAGACATTTTTGGATATGGCGCTATGAATTGAATATTTGCAATGTGTGTGCTGAACGCAACCATAATTGACAGGGGATATGGGGGACCTATATATATATATATATATATATATACACACACACACACACACACACACACACACACACAGCGAGAGTGTAAGAAGCGGGTAGGAAGGCACAGAGACACAGGCGGAGAGAATGTCTTCACGCATATTACGTACACTATTAGCTGTCTAAAGTAAGCTTCGCGGTAACGGTTAATTTGTGTTCTCTTCTCTCTTCCCAAACTATCTGTTCGATATGTTATGACTCATAATCATTAAAGCATGATAATGGACCATAATTGCTATAAAATGAACAACAGACCAAATGTATCGTATTAAATTACTACTAATTAGTTTTGTTCGTTATCACTAATAACATATAGACAGGAATATTGATATGTTTCACGACATCTATGTTAGAATTAAGTGCAGTGTCCTTATGCTATTCTCAGACTACCAACTGCCAGCAGAAGGTTGGCCAACTTTCTATCACTTCTACGACTGTCCAGTTACTAATCTGAGCACTCTTACAACTCGATTTTCGTCGTATAACCCATTAGTTGTTCATCTGAGCGCACCCGTCGTAAGTCAGGAGTTGAGGAAATTAAATTATAACGCAACTACTGAGTTGGCTAACTTCTTCGTAACAGCTGACAGTCTGATCCTATCATTACCAACCGACCCTATTAGCTACAGCTTTAATTCTACATTTCGTTAGACTGAATGCAATTTATACGCTACGAAGACGTTTCTATTACGCTTGCCCGAGGTAGCCAACCAGTGTTCCTCGACTGGTATATCAAATGCCGTGGTATGTGCTGACCTGTCTGTGGGGAAAGTGCATTTAAAAGATCACTTGCTGCTAATGGAAAAATAAAGCGGATTTCCTCTAAAACTATATTTTAGAATTACCAAATGTTTGACATTCAGTAGTCGATGATTAATAAATAATGTTCTTTAGTGGTGTCGTTCGTTAAACAAAACAAACTAACTTTTATTTCTATTATTATATATATATATATATATGCCCATAACAAAGCAAAGTTCACATTGGAAGTAAACTTATACTGGACAGTTTATGGCAACACATGAGCTGTAATTTATTACCCACTCTTTATATAATACTTATATTATATTATATTACTTCATACAGTACACAGTACAAGTACATAGGTCGAGGGAAAAAACATCTCGTCCGGGCGGATATATAAACAATGGGTAATAAATCACAGCTCAAATGTTGCCATAAACTGTCCAATATAAATTTACTTCCAATGTGAAATTTTCTTTGTTATGGGCATGGGTGGATTTAGGAGAGGGGCACAAGTGATGTACATATACACTGCACACCTTTTGATATATTAGGCTATGGTCATCATGCATTTGACACCAAGTATTTAGCGCACTGAACACTTCGCACCATCCCCTCCACGTTTTTTTTTAGATTCTATATCCGCCCGGACGAGACGATTTTTCCTCGACCTATGTACTTGTACTGAGTACTGTATGAAGTAATTTAATATGGAGCACTTAAAAATAGCTATGCCACAGCACGAGGAAAAGATTAAAAGTTACAGTGTTTAAATACATAGTAGGGCACCCTTCAGAACTGTCCACTCCACACTATGTTATGAATAATAACAACACTGTCGCAGCCAAAACACAGAGATTTAAGATTTAAAATAGTATTTACGGTTTACTGTTTCACGGGTTGATCTAGAAAATATTTTCCCGGGGGTGAGGGCTAACGGGAAAAGGGCATATAGGCCAACTCGTCAAATCAGCATACTAATGAAGAAAACAGAAAGAAAGAAAAAATGAAGGGGAAAAAAAATGCACTTGTCTGTTTTTAGGACAGGTCCTCAGGTCTTTCCCCCTCCTGGGTGCACATGGGTTTTTTTTGGTCTGGTCCAGAGTTCATGCAGATTGCAAATAAACTGTGTAACAGATATCAAATCTTACTGCCACTACGACCATATCTCCGTTACAGGGGCGTAGCATGGTGTCTAGATTCGGGAGTGAGGGATCGAATATCAACCTAACGGACATTTTGTCTACATTTATCCTGAAAACCAATATGAATAGCCTAATACTGCACTGAAACACAGTATTTTAGCCTCAGCGTGTGTGTGTGTGTGTGTGGGGGGGGGGGGGGGTCGTCTGAACCTCAGCCTACGCCCGTGTTGAATGAACTAACGTGTGTTGTATAGTTATAACTTATTTAACGCCGCCGAAATTTCAGCTGGCGGTGTTTTGATTGGCTCAATTAAAGGGCCTTTAAATATAGGCCTACCATTTATGCTAATGTTGGTTTTGATTAGATTTCCTAACGGCAAAGCTGCAAGTAAGATCGACCTTAAAACAAACTGATAAAAATACAGACCACACTTCACTATCGTCACAATGTGCCCTGATTCTTTTTTAACTGTCCGCCCCTTGGTTATTTTGGCTTGGTACGGCCAAGTGATATTGAGCCAAGTGACCCTATAACCATATGTACGTTCCATGTCTCACCACATCAGCAATGCAACATACAGTCATCTCGTTATCAAAGATCAGGGGCGGATCCAGAGGGAGCGTGCAGGGGGATACGCACCTCTTCACCCCTCGAACTACGAAGTTCCCAAAAAATTGTGTTTAAAGAATGTAAATAATTAATTTATGGAGGGTTTTTTTTTTGGGGGGGGGGGGGGGGGAGGGGGTGCTGTTGATCAAGTGTTTGTGAGGAAGACTACCATATTATATCAGGTCAGGGTTTCAATTAAGATTTGTTACGACAAGCAGTGGCGTAGGAAGGTGCCAAAAGGTGGGGAGGGGAACACACACACACACACACATACACGCACACACACATGTTGCTATTGGATCAAGGAGGGGAGACATTGCAGCATTCAGCACCTCAGTTAAGCACCCACCTGTCTTAACACTGTAAATTACTTTCCTTCCAAATCGTATGCTATTGTAGGCTATATTAAGCAAATCAATAGTCTGTCACTCCTGATGCTTCTTGATATGGCTGTTGAATAAACCTGTGTCACAGTAACTTATTTTATTTTAATGTTTTTGATACATGTGCAGTGGCGGATCTAGAAAATAATAAGAGGGGATGGCTGGATTGGGATGGAGTGAACCGGCGGGGGCTGAGCCATGGTGAAGGTTCCGGGGACAAAAGAGGATTTTCGATTATCTAATTCCTAATTAATAATTCCATAAAGTTGATAAATTTGTTGCCGTTTTCCTCATTCACAACAAAATATTATATCGAAAACGATTTAATTTTGTGCTTATCGATGTAAGCCATACTCGTACACCTGATTGACAACAGGGCGATGCATATTATTTTTGCTAACGGAATGGCTTTATTTGCATCTTCCTGAACAAAACTTTGAAGTAACGGTATATGTTTAGAATGAACATAAAAAGAAAAATTGCCCAGGAAGGGAGGGGGTGGCTACCACCCTATTCACACACCCTTGGATCCGCCACTGATGTGCAGGCGCGCGTACAGGAGTGAGGTCTAGACAATGGTGAGCGAAGTTTATTAAACGGGTCGAGTCGTGCTCCCTAAAATAAATACATTGAAAATAAAATCTGATTAGAGTAGGAGGGTTTCGACCCTCAAACCCTCAGCACCTCCCCCTGAATCCGCGCCTGATACTGTTTAGCCTACTTATGAAATACTCAAGACAATAGCCCGCGAGAGACACTTGTGACACTTGTCCTGCCCAAGAGCATCTGTCCGATGATATGTATGCATGGTATGAGTGACAGGTCGCTAACTGGAACTTCAGGTGCTTTACGTCGCCTACAGCCCGCACAGAACTAGCCTATAAACTCAGTAAACTGCAGTACTTACGTTAGAGTTTTCTCTGGACGGAACAACACTGTCACCGTATATTTCGCGTTGGTATTAAGTTTCACCGTGTGGCAAGAATGCTGGAATCTCTCCCCGTCATGCTTTTGAAACACTGGTTCATCTTTGGGCTGTTTTTTAATCGACACGATCACTTTAAAGTTGTTAGCCATCTATACATACGCATCTTCTGTCGGCTGCTTCCAGTTCTCGCAGATCTATTTACCAATTTATCGTCTGCTACAGTTGTCTGCCCCACGCCGTTGCGTGTAATTGGCCCACAGACCCAGCAGACTGTTTGCCCAAATTAATTCAGGTTGATGTAAAAGAAACAATAGTTGAATGATCAATAATTCAACTGCTTTTCTTTCCCCAGCAACTGCCAGTAACGGGCCGGACCGAAACAACTGGCAGTTGATTTTTCACAGCGAGTATTGTCTCGTGTTACTGTAACAATAACTGCGCATGTTCGAAAAACCTTTCACTTTCCAGCTAGGCCTACTCGTTATAGAAACATTTTTCCATTCAAAAACGTTCAAAGCGATGTTTCCACATGTTCATATTGATGCACTGCATTGATACTTATTATACTGATCTGTGGCACACAAAATGAAGGTTTTTTTCGGAAATAATTACAAACTTGTTTCACAGGGGCGGCTCTGGCATTAGAGGTGGGCGGTTGGTCTACTTTTTTGTTTTAATGGACATCTCATCCGAGTTGATGACACTCGCACACATTTTGGAGTTAACAAATCACTGGCGAGCTGATATTTATTGTTTCTAACACGGGCGCTCTTAGTGATAACGTCGAGTCCAGGACAAACGGGCAAATAAAACGGTTTAGAAAATGAAACATAGGGCAACCGTTTTGTAGGTTTTAGATACTTTACCGGCGCGGTGGTGTCCTGGTTAAGCCATCTGACATAAGGGTGGTAGGTACAGGGTTCGCAGCCCGGTACCAGCTCCCACCCAGAGCGAGTTTTAACGACTCAATGGGTAGGTGTAACACCACCATACCCTCTTCTCTCTCACTAACCACTAACCCACTGTCCTGGACAGCCAGTCCAAATAGCTGAGGTGTGTGCCCAGGACAGAGTACTTGAACCTTAATTGGATATAAGCACGAAAATAAGTTGAAATGAAATTTAGATACATTTTTTTTTTAAATAAACTTCACATTGATATAGGCTTACTGTTTATTTTCAAAGTTTGCCCCCACCCCCTAGAACCATATTCTAGCAAAATAGTAGGCTATGTATGTAAATTTATGAATTAAAGATGCAGTCTCGATTGTTTCACATTTAAATATATATTTCACACATTTAAGCGCAGTTTTAATAAATCGATTTTATACATTCATTAAACATCAGGTTTTATAAATATTCGAACAGAAGAGTAGGCCTACGCACTCCCATCAGCTAGGCCTACTACTTCAAGGGTAGGCCTACTTGGGACTCGCGCCTCAAAAAAACATAGTTGTTATTTGACATTTGGCAGCTAACATTATTCACTGCTATCGAGTTGAAATTAAAATTGTAGTTCTGTTTCAATACAGAATGGAGTATCGACAGTGCAGCTTTAAAATTAAGACGTCAAAAGGAAGTTCAACCAAGGTTAAAAGGACGCTTTTGATGTACCTATTGTCAAGCAGTGACCGAAAGGCAAAAAGGTCAAGTCGATGGATAACACTAAGGCGCGTGTTTAGACATTTTAGCAGGGAGGGTGTGTGTGTGTGTGTGTGTGTGTGTGTGTGTGCGTGTCTAGACTGTGGCAAGCGAAGTTTATAGGTAGGGTCGAGTCATGCGCCTTCAGTCTCGTCGGGTCGTTTTTTTAAGGGGGTGGGGGCAATGATCAGGGTTGTTATTAAGCAAGGAACGTAATTGGTAGGCTTTAAACGCCTATTCTTGGCATCTGAATAGCAAAACTAGCCATTTTTAACCAATAATTTAAAAACTATTTTAAGGATTATTTTGCATAGTAATATAATGTAATGTTTTTTATTCAGATGGTATTAAACGCACCAGATTTCACCGGTTAAGTGTGTGTAGGGGGAGGCAGGGGTGGGGTGGTGGGGAGGAGGCATCGACCAGGGTCCGAATCGTCTATGGGTGTCCGGGGATATACTCCATCGGCAATATTTTTTATTTATTATTGAATGGCTTTATATGTGATTTCTTAACATCTAAACAGCAAAATTAGCCAGTTTTAAACTTTTATTCTTATTTTTTTTATTGTAAAGATTATTTTGTATATAACCCAATTTTGTTATTTTCAAAAATTATTAACGCGATTTCTTGGCTTCTGAATAGCACAGTAAGGGCCTACCCAGTTTCAAGCAGCGATTAGTTACTCTTTTGGAGTTTTATCACCCAAGAATTATTATTTAAATGAGTTGAAACTCGTTACTTTTGAATATGAATTGCTAAATCGTGATTCTTTTTTTTTTAGCGTTGACCGCCGTCACTGAATAGGAGCGGGATGTAGCTCAAGCGGTAGCGTGTCCGCCCGTGATACGGTCGGTCATCGGATCGGTCCTTCTCAGTAGACCCATTTGCAGTTTGGGCCATTTTCCGTTCCATCCAGTGGTCCACAACTAGTTCATCAAAGGCCGTGGTATGTGCTGTCCTGTCTGTGGGAACGTGCATATAAAAGACCCCTTCCTGCTTATCGGAAAGAGTAGCCTATGTGGCAGCAGCGGGTTTCGTCTAAAGAAATATGTCAGAATGACCATGTTTGACGTCCAACAGACGATGATAAGATAAAAAAAAATCAATGTGCTCTAGTGGCGTCGTTAAATAAAACAAACTTTACTTTAATTTTACCGGTTACCACTGTTTAGCTGCAAGCGTTTTGCTTCCGACTTTTTGTGCTTTGAAAAAACCCGTCATCTGGATGGAGACAACAGGCGCGTGTGCAGGGGAGGGATGTTTGGGAATCGAATTACCCCTACTGAATTAATTTTTCTTCTTTCTTTTCAATACATTTGCCTGGGAGCATGTCTTGACACTCTCCCCTACCCTTAAACTTCGCTCACCAGTTTAATTCCCCGTCCCCTACTAAAATTCCTGCACGCCTGCCTTTTATATTATTGTGTATTTATATATATATATATATATATATCAAGAGAAGTTATCGAACATCTCGTGTCATCAGTTATATATGCAAATGGTCATATTGATCAAACACTATTAAAACAAAAAATAAATAAACAACAACAATACAAAACAGAATACACCCTGCTGAATATAGTGTTTCTTGGCACCAGTAGCATCAATATTCCTAGTGTCATTTGTTCGTTAGTATTTGCGCGGTAGTATTGACAGTGATTAGAAGAAATGATTTGATGACGCACCACTGAACAACACAATTTATTATCGTTATATTGATGTCGGACATTGTGGTTAGAAGACACAAAGATAATAAGAGAGGAAACCCATTGTCATTTTCATTTCAACTTATTTTCGTGCTTATATCCAATTAAGGTTCAAGCACGCTGTTCTGGGCACACACCTCAGCTATATGGGCTGTATGTCCAGGACAGTGGGTAATATATCGACCAAACTATGACAAATAAATATTAACATCAATGAAGATTTGAAACCGGACTTGGTGGTGTCGTGGTTAAGCCATCGAACATAAGGCTGGTAGGTACAGGGTTCGCAGCCCGGTACCGGCTCCCACCTAGTACGAGTTGTAACGACTCAGTGGGAAGGTGTATAACCACTACACACTCTTCTCTCTCACTAACCACTGACCACTAACCCTGTCCTGGACAGACAGCCCACACAGCTGAGGTGTGTTCCCAGGACAGTGTGCTTAAACCTGAATTGGAACTCCAATTAACAGCGTTGGGTTGGCAGGTAAATGTATTGAGAGATTAAATGCTGGACCAAACACTTTTAAGGTGAAGTGAACTAGGGTCGTCCGTGTGGTGTACTAAATGTTTAATTAAGGTGCGTTCTCGGATGCGATTTGTTGTAGTCCTACACGATAGTGTTTATTGATTTAAAGCATCGCGCTTCTCGACCTGCATCGATAAAATATAATACATTTAGATCTCACTCCACTCACCCCCACCCCCTCCCATATATATATATATATATATATATATATATATATATAGAGAGAGAGAGAGAGAGAGAGAGAGAGAGAGAGAGAGAGAGAGAGAGAGAGAGAGAGAGAGAGAGAGAGAGAGAGAGAGAAACAGAGAGAGACTGAGACTGTGAATAATATACATTTATGGGTCCCAGGTCCCATACATATTTTGTATTAAATATGTTAAATTAAGAAAAGGCGATATAAATACAAAAAACTTGGCGGATTAAAATTTTTAGAAATTAGGTTCAATAGTTTTAACATCTAATATTTATAGAAAGCCAAGTGCTGATTGCTCAAGCTCTTCTAGAGGGGTCCAAGACGTAATCCCGAGAAGGGCCAGTTCATCATATATACGTAATGTGATTAGAGACAAAAATACGAAACTTGGACCAATAACACGGCCTCTTATAGTAGGACAATCACAGGCTGTTTCAGGACGAGTAACACAACCACAGGCCGTTCGAGGACAATACAACTATTGAAGCACCAACAACACGACCAATGTCTGCGGAAGACGAACAAAACACCGACTGTTGGAAGACCAACTCCATGATCGTTGATCGCTGAAGATGGAACATAACGACCACGGACTGCTGAACAACTAACAGAAGGACCACTGACTAAAGAAGGACCAACAGAACAACCGCCTACTGCTGGAGAACTAACAGAAGGACCACTGACTACTGAAGAACCAATAGAACAACCGCCTACTGCTGGATAACTAACAGAAGGACCACTGACTACTGAAGAACCAATAGAACAACCGCCTACTGCTGGAGAACTAACAAGAGGACTACTGACTACTGAAGGACCAACAGAACAATCGCGTACTGCGGGGAACCAACAGAAGGATCACCGATTATTGAAGGACAAACTGCTGGAGAACTAACAGACCAACCGTGTACTGCTGGAAAACTAACAGGACCACTGACTGCTAGAGAACTAACAGAACAACCGCATACTGCTGGAGAACAGAACAACCGGGTACTGCTGGAAAACTAGCAGAACAACCACGTACTGCTGGAGAACTAACAGAACAACCAGGTACTGCTGGAGAACTAACAGAACAACCACGTACTGCTGGAGAACTAACAGAACAACCGGGTACTGCTGGAGAACTAGCAGAACAACCACGTACTGCTGGAGAACTAACAGAACAACCGCATACTGCTGGAGAACAGAACAACCGCATACTGCTGGAGAAAGAACAACCGGGTACTGCTGGAGAACTAACAGAACCGCATACTGCTGGAGAGCAGAACAACCGCATACTGCTGGAGAAAGAAAAACTGGGTACTGCTGGAGAACTAACTGAACAACCACGTACTGCTGGAGAACTAACAGAACAACTGGGTACTGCTGGAGAACTAGCAGAACAAGCACGTACTGCTGGAGAACTAACAGAACAGTGGCTGACTGATGGAGAACTAGTAGAACAACCACGTACTGCTGGAGAACTAACAGAACAACCACATACTTCTGGAGAACTAACAGAACAACCGGGTACTGCTGGAGAACTAACAGAAGAACCGGGTACTGCTGGAGAAACATCAGAACAACCATGTACTGCTGGAGAACTAACAGAACAACCACATACTGCTGGAGAACTACCAGAATAGCGACCGACCCCTGGAGAACTACCAGAATAGCGACAGACTCCTGGAGAACATAATGACTGCTGACTGTTGGGTACTGGAGAATGAATGCTACCTGTACGAGCACAAGCAGTATATACACTGATGAAGACCCCATCCTAGAACCACTATGTCGATGATATAACAACAGGTGAAGAAAACAAGTTTATTTCTTGTCTATCATCCACTCTTGCCTTTCCAGCTGTTTTCCCTTCTTACATTACATTTTTGCAGTCTGTAGGTTTTTCTTTTCACCTTTGTTAACAATATCACAGTACTTCAGAACGTGAACACTATGATCTAATACTCTTCCAATTTGTTTCAAACGACCAAAATCAAAGACTTTAACACTAGCCTTTATAATTCCAGAACTTACTACAATCTCTGATTAGCATAATCTACAGCAATATTATCTACTTTGGACCAGTGTTTTTGACCATTTATTCTTCAGACAAGGTTTTTTCTCCAGCCCATGACACATGAGACAAACTGGCAAAATTTTCACTAATGAATTCTGTAAAATACGGAATTTATTCAAATTGCTCTAAAAACGCTAAGACTACGTACCAGTGAAAACACAATCATATACAACAAAATAAATCTCATTATATTCATGTTCGAAAAGTGGATTACATTATGGGTTGTGATTGCACTGCAAGTGCAATGCATATTGTAATTATCGTTAGCGATTATAATAGGGGTTGCAACACCCACCCACCCCAAAAATAAATACTGGTAATAATTTTTTTTAATTCACCCATTCAGAACCAATGAGTTCTAGCTTGCCCGACAGTAATTCAGTCATGACATTGTGAAAATTGTCTTTAGACTGGCATTGTGCAGATATAAATTTAATTATATACTAATGGTTTTGTCACATGGATTTTTATGAATCAATTTCAACATGACAAACAGTCAATAAGACTGAGTCTACAGAAATTTTCCCTCAATGATTAAAAAAAAGAAATACACTACTATGTGAAACCCCTAAAAACCAAACCCTCTGTAAACTGTAATTCCCTCAAAACCTGACATTTTTGACAGTCCATTTTTAAATATGTGTACAGAACGTAACCTCTCTAAACCGAATACCCCTTATAAAAGAGATTTATTACTTGGTCCCATAACTCCCACGGGTGTCCGTTTAGACGGGTTTCATTAAAACTCTCACAACGATTCCTTCTTACATGATAGACATTTCCTGAATACGACTGTATGGGTAAAAAACTAAAATACTTTCCATTACATAATCCAATTAACCTTTCATTAGCAACAGTTGCCCCTTTCATTAGCAACAGTTGTCACTTTTATTAGCAACAGTTGTCACTTTCATTAGCAACAGTTGCCACTTTCATTAGCAACAGTTGCCCCTTTTATTAGCAACAACTGCCCCTTGCATTAACAGTTGCCCCTTTCATTAGCAACAGTGGCCCTATATGGTTTATAACATGTTCTTCATGTGTGGGGTTGAATGTTTTGTAAAATCACACACAAACTCAAAACATCAATGTGATTTATTCTATACTGTGCATAAAAATAAAAATAATCATATCAGCTTTACATTTACAAACTATTTGTTACACAGCACATTTTGCTGTTCACTTAGTCTATATAAAACAAACCCCAACAACCCCCCCCCCAAAAAAAAACACAACAAAGAAAACATGTCTAAAAATATAAATTGGTACGGTTTTGTTTGCAGTAACATAAACCAGAATATTAAAAAAACTAAAAACAACATATTTAGTTTAAGACATAAAAAATAGTACACATTTTGAACACAAAAGATATCCAAAAAAAGAAGAAAAAAGGAATTCAGGCACAATAGTATATAGGGTCTTTTCCAGCTACACAAACGGGGCACTCATATCTTGGGGTGTGTATGCAGAAATTTATGCAGGGGCAGGTCTAGACTGTGGCTAATGAAGTTTCAAGGGTGGTGGTGGTTAAATCATACTCCACTGGAGGTAGGTATATTTTGGTGTGGTTGCGGCCAATGCCGGCGCATATGCAGGAATTTATGATGGGGCAGGTCTAGACTATGGCCAATGAAGTTTCAAGGGTGGTAGTGGTTAAATCATACTCCACTGGAGACAGGTTTCGACCCCCATTACCCCCTGCAAATGTGCTTGCAATACCCACTACCCCAATGATTATTACCACACAAGCTTGTGATTTTAATTTCTAGAATTATGGAATGATACTGATCTTATCACATACTGATATTCTACTTTGCTGAGAACCAAATCTCATAAGAGATTACAATTAATATCACAATAAACCAGTGCATTTCCTTGCTTGCTTACTAACTGCAGAATTAAAAACCTACATGTAATACAAATGGATTCTTTAGCACAATAACATGCAGTGGATACAAATGCTAGAGAAGATGTGTCTTTGTCTGCCTTAAAATATGGTTTTATATAAAGGCTATTGCCCCATACCCTTAAAAAAAGATACAATTTTCATAAACATGATCTGCATATATATATAACACATGAAATGAAATATAACAGAAAAATAAATTCTGAATAGCAGATCACAATTTTTCATCTGAAAAAAAAAGAGAACAAAAACAATCAACTAAAGCTAAACAAATTAAATGAAAACATGATACGAAAACACTACTTGTTCTTAGAAGTGATCATCTATACATGGAAATCCTGGTGTCTAGTAATGACTACCACTACAACACAACATACTCTTTTCACTGATTGTCAAACTACCAGTCGTAGACCAGGGAACATTTTGTTCAGTATCGCATCACGATTCGCTACGCATGTTTCAGAGATCGCTACACAATTTTTAAACATTAAAAAGTAGTTACTAATCAATTTTCAATCAACTAGAAATATCACTAATCAAAATTTTGAAAACAAAATGTTCCCTGTAGATATGGGTGACAGTCATCAGCTGAGAGAACTGGTTTAGTACTGTACAGCAGTACTGTATTTTACTTTTTAAAAAAGAAGAAAAAAAAAGAAGACAAGACATATGCCGTGTTTTTACATTTTACAATAAAATTATAAGATTCACTATTTTTTTTTAAGACTTAACCTTTTACATATATTGAAGATAATTTCAAAGATTTTCTTTAGACAGGTGCAAGTGAAAATCTAGTTATTTTTTTCTAAACCAGCTTCCAGACAAGACAGGTAGGACGGAAGGTACTATAGTCTTTCCCATCTGGAAATGTCCTCGTCTTACTATGGTATTTACTACAAGTTATTTATTTCTGAGCAGACTGTTTTCTAAATTCTACACAAAAATAGTGGTTTCTTTTTTGTTATTTTTAAAACACTTTTACTTTTATTCACACATCAAATCAAAGTGAAATTGTTTACAAAAAGCAATGTTCATGAATGCTGGGAAGGACTATAGCTTCTCTGTTTTACAAGAATGATGGATACTTTTAATGGGAAATTTGCTTTCAGTGTATCAAACCAGCACTGAAACTGAATTTACAAATTTACCAGTATCACTTGGGTGGTAACATTTTATAAAACACTAAAAATACTATCACAACTTGGCTGCTGGTTTTACAAAAACCAACAATGAAGGTAAAAGTCCTCTAGAAAACGTCACAAAAAACATTACAATGTCACAAATCCTCTGTTTCATGGATTCCACTGCCGCAACAGATATTTTTCTTGTTGAACTGCACTACTTGTAATTGAATTTTGTCTTCAGTAAGTATTTAATGTTGATCTGGGCAACATCGTACACAATAAATCTGGTAACTGTTAAGGATGATAATGCAAATATGAAATAGGTGTTATACAGTATCCATAATCAAAGAATTAAAATTCCTACCTCTATTGCCCTTTTCTTTTATCGTTCCATGCAACCCCGACATTCCATTCCTGGACCCCTATTTGTGACAAAGATCTTCTGAGGAAGCCTCATATAAAAATACCCTTGCTGTTAATTGAAAAATGCAACCTATGTGGCCGTGTGGGGTTTTTTCCATCCTACAGACCAAGTGTCAAAACTGCCTGTTAACAATGGTTTTTCTTTTTATAAATCCCACTGCCCCAGTTCTCTCCTGTGAATTCCATCTGATTTTTCCCAGACGTGGAAGCTCCTATCTTTCAACTTCTTTTGCTGCCCACCTCCACATCCCAATCTTTGTCTCTCCAATTGTGAAAGTTGCTGATCTCTAGTGGCTAGGTGGGTCACGTACATGCCAGTCACCCATCAGCTTTTTCTGTGGGCTGTCTGACCACGTTGGACCCCGGTCCTGGCTAGTAAAATTTTGGTCTGGGCTAGTGGAAATTATCAACTGTATTACTATAATACATAGGGCACTAGCCAAAGCTTCTGTGAGGGCTAGTGGAAATTATCAGCTGTATTACTATAATACATAGGGCAAAAGCCAAAGCTTCTGAAGACTAGTGACTTTCTCAAACGTTTGTCGCACACTACAGAAAGCTGCTAATTAAACATGTTGAGGCACTGTCAAACATTCCTGTTCTTTCCACACCACTCCATCTCAGTAGACGTTAAATTAAATCTGCACTCATCAATTGAAATAATCCTCAATCATGGTTACGTCCATCTTGAACACCAGTCATATATTATTTTAATGCCTGCAGATACATATCAGGCCTTCAGATTTCACTAAACAAGTTTTTGGTACCGCGTCAGTAAAATCACGGAAAAGAAATTTCGTTTCGCATGATTATTATATCGAGTATGACTACTGAACAAAAATAATATATATATATATAATTGTTTTTAAAAACAGTTTCAGATGGCTTCCCATGATCACAAGGCACAGAACTGAAAGAATTGTTTCCCATGAAATTTGAAATCCCATGGGCTGCATATAAAAAGGCATTTACGAAAAATCCACTAATACACACACACGTAAACAGACACACACAAATAGAAAAGAAAAAAAGACAATAAAAAGCTCTTGACTTTTCATAAAATGTTGAATGCCATCAAACAGAAAAGGATACTCATCGTAGAGCAAACTGGAAGCAACTCCAGAATTTGTTCCTTTACCCATCGGTATGAGTACGCCATTATCCATTGTATAGTTACTGGCAGGGTCAGGACAGGTCATACCAATACCTGAAATTTGTTAAATTAAAAATTAATAACAACAAGATATATATATATACATATTCACAAATATTCAATCTAATAGTAATACCCCGTTTACACTGCCTAAAATCATCAGGGCTTGACCCGGGCAAGTATGTCCGAGTAAAGAAAAAGTAAATGGGCCAAGCTCAGCCTGGTTCCTTTTTTTAGTGGGCTGAACCTGGTAGGAAGAGGTGAGACGGACCTGAGGTGACTCGATCATGCTCATAGTACAATATCCACGACTGTGAGTTATGGTCTGTTTTGTTTAACAACACCACTAGAGCACACTGATTTATTAATCATCGGCAATTGGATGTCAAACATTTGGTAATTTTGACATATAGTTATAAAGAGGAAACCCGCTACATTTTTTGCCATTAGTTGTAAGGGATCTTGTATATGCATCATCCAACAGACGGGATAGCACATACCACAGGCTTTGATATACCAGTCATGGTGCACTGGCTGGGACGAGAAATAGCCCAATGAGCCCACCTACAGGGATTGATCCTAGACCAACTGTACATCAAGCGAATGCTTTACCAATGGGCTATGTACCCCCCCGCCCTGGACTATGACATTGATTCTGCAATACTATATCATGAGTGGAAGCTGTCCTTACATAATATGAGCATCTGTGTTATTATTAAAATATCAAGTGCAATTATGGTACAGCAGGTCCAGATTTAGAATTTTGAGAAGCGGCAGTATCAGCATCTATATGTGGACTGCAGATCCAATTCGGTGTTTCCAGTAAAAAAAAAAAATAAAAAAAAATGAAGTACTTGGCAGCTCAATTATTTTTGGTCCATATACAATAACGCTCAATAAGACAATTTTTCTATATAAAATGACGTCATTAGATATGATGTCCCCTGACAACATAGATTTTTACGTTTCATCGAGAAATGAACAAACTCCTGTTGCTACGCCTGGACTAAATGGAAGATGTTATATTGTTAATTATATTCTTTTGCATATAAATTTCCTTCATCTGATTATCTTTGACTGTTTAAATGTAGTTTAAATAGACTGTTCTGTAATCTAGTCACCACATGTAGTGTATGTATATAGGTGGGGACCTCAGAAGTTAGTAAACTTGTGCCAGATTGGTTTGTTCTTTGTACAACAAAATAGGGTTTCAATCAATAGTATATACCATACCTTTTGTACTGTGCTTTCCTTTGGGCAGTGAGGTGATGTAACTTGAATGTATTAGTTCATGCCTGTAATAAAAGAGTTCACTTTTATTTATCACCATTTTTGACCAATATATATTTTATTTAACTGAATTTTTTTTTACAGTACAACAGGATTACAGGGAATTGCTTATTTTTAACTGCAGAAAGCCATTTATTCAAACTGATATTCAGAAAAATGTGGTA
Source organism: Gigantopelta aegis (assembly GCF_016097555.1). NCBI lineage: Eukaryota > Metazoa > Mollusca > Gastropoda > Neomphalida > Peltospiridae > Gigantopelta > Gigantopelta aegis. The sequence continues at coordinate 30,419,410 of NC_054702.1, forward strand.
AGTCAGAACATTTTACTCCACAGACATGAAATGTACTGGTGGTTATCACATTTTGACAAGGCTATACAAGTACAAAGCTAAAATATAGGAATATCAAGACATAAATGTTTTAAGAAAATAACCGATTGTCTCACAGATGAAAGTCAAATGGAATAACATTTAGTTGGTTAGGACTATCCAGTGTAACAGACTAATCCGATCCTGTTTACAGAAGATCAACATAGAGATATGTTTTTGTTTCAAAAAGGTTTTGAGCATTTACGTTAAGATTTTTTAAAATGCAAAACACTTTATGCCTATGAGAGCATATTTCACAGTAACCCCATATATGTATACCATTCACATATGGAATCATAAAAAGTATGAACCTTACTTTAAATATTACTTTTAATCTTTTGAATAAAGAATTTCCTTTTTACAAGACCTACAATAGACATATACAGGTTTCCCAGCATTATTTAAGAATTTCAGAGGACACAGATCAAATTATTGGAGAGCAATCTGAAAATCCGAAGACCGTTTCCTAATGAAATATTTTGCAAGGGCACCAAGCATTTCTATGGTCAATCCCAAAGGGAACGCCTTTTTTCACACTATGGAATTTACTATAGGTTATTATTTCTGAGCCGATTGTTTTGTAACTTTCACACAAAAATAGTATTTTTTTGTTATTTCCAAAACACTTTTACTTTTCTTCTTACATAAGGAGGATGAGACGGATTATATTAACATACAAATTCACACTCTACTGTATATTCCATGAGCAGAATGCATATGGTAATTGAATACCAAAAACCCCCATTTGTTTACTAATGTGGTCACGATTTCTGGCAATAACTGGTTGTAAATCATTACCAAAGTACAAGCAGGGCTAGCTCTGCCACACACCAAATTCACCAATTGGCAAATTTTGCTTTTAATTTGGCAAAAATAAATGTGTGTAATGATTGATATTTTGTTAGAAAATATCTATAGGTTTTACATATTTGAGATAATTTGGCGAAATCTTCTGATCACCCCGAGCTAGCCCTGTCCGAGGTGCCTCAGCTTTTGAAATATGTACCAAATGAAGGATGTTAATACTGAAAAGCTCACTGCACAATATCATGAAACATTAAGCTCACTCACACATCATGGAACAGGGCAGGTGGAGATTTGGATGCATACATATGATACCTTCTCTCCCCAGGGACATTTCAGAAATTAAATAATATTTTCCTTTAAGGCTTTGAGTTAAAACTGTTTGAAAACAAATACACAGACTTACATGTTACCAAGGGCGACCTCACACAGCAGCAAGATGCCAGTGGGGTTGGATCTGGATGTCCAGCAGTAGTTAGCACTCTTGGAGACCATGTCGGCAAAATACACACCTTTCCCAAACATGTAGCCAGTCTAAAAGAATAAACAACTAAAACAATCAGGGATTGAGAAAATAAGATAAGAACAAAATCATGTTGCTACCAATGAGATGATATTATACTGCAATGAATGCAAAAGAAATTTAATTCTAGTTCTATCAACCAGTAGAAAGGTGCCAAAAAGCAGTGCTAGAAAAAATGTCGAGCACACGTCCCCTAAGACGGTAATCTGCCCTTTTCATTGGTTAAATAAACTTGTTGTTTAGGAGATAAAGATGCTACCCGTTTATTACATCATTCCATAATCAAAGGTAGTAGGTGACATCAAGTAATATGTGACACTGCATGCATTCCCTCTAGTGATATAATATATATCAACTGTGAGCAAGGTTGTGACATCGCGATACAAAAATAATATGCAGTGCATTTTATAATAATTATTGAACTAGAAAAATAATACGCAGTGCATTTTATAATAATTATTGAACTAGAAAAATAATACGCAGTGCATTTTATAATAATTATTGAACTAGAAAATATTTTTGACACTTGTCGCTAAAGCTTGCACCAAGGATTGATTTTTTTGACTCATTTAAAAAAAAACATTTACAAAAGGACTCGTGCCAGAAACTATTATTATTTGTCAGTAAACGGGATTTGAGATCATGCCAGTTTACACAACAGTCCAGAAAATACAGATGTCTGTTTGAACAGAATCCACCTGATATGTTACTGCAGTTACTCACAGTTGGAGCTTCTGGCGGTGCGATTCGGAGACCCTGAGATAAGATACCACCATAGTTTGTTGTACGAGATCCATGCCACAGAAGCTGACGATTGTGCAATTCCTCAAATGATTTGTATCTGCCATATTCCCCTTCTCTGGCCACTTCAAATATCTGCAAGACAATAACATATTCCACAGCAACTCTGTAATGTTCTGGGCATAAAATGTTCTCCAATAAATAAAGTTAAAAGTTTTTGTTTTATGACACCACTAGAGCACATTAATTTATTTATCATTGGTTACTGGATGTCAAATATTTGATAATTTTGATATATAGTCTTAGAGGAAACATGCTACATTTTTCCATTAGTAGCAAGGGATCGTTTTAATGCACTAAGTCAGGATAGCACATACCACAACCTTTGACTGTATATTGAGTGGGCTACATCCAGTCCCTGAATGACAAGTGAATAAAAGCTCAAGATTTTACTACAGCTTTGCAGAATGTTGAGCAAATCGCTAGGGATGTACAATTTTATTATATTATAATACCTGAAATTTTATTAACTTACATCTTCAACTTCAAGTGCATACTGGTTGTGGGTAGTAGCATGAGTGTTTTTGGTGTAATCAAGTAGCCGTTTGTACATGTCACTTGATTTGTCCATAGGCTGCAAACAAAATGAATCGTATTAGAAATCAGCAGAGCAATTGTTGCAGTAAACAACAAACTTCTATTCAAGTTTATTTTGGTAATTAAATATACTAAATGTAACTGTACAGCATCCAATAGAAGTACATGTGATAACATATATATATATATATATATATATATATATATATATATATATATATATATATATATATATATAGGTGATGTCAACAAAGACAACTAACCTCTTGTTTACATGTGAATTTTTGGTGTGATATAAAACAAGTAAAAGTAACCTCTAAATTACATTTGAGTTTCCTATGATAAAAACAAAGGCAGCTAACCTCAACACTCAAGTTTCTCATGACAAAAAACAAAGGAAGCTAACCTCCAGTTTACATTTGAGTTTCTTATGATTAAAAACAAAGACAGCTAACCTCAACACTTGTTTCTTATGATAAAAACAAAGAAAGCTAACCTCGACACTTGAGTTTCTTATGATAAAAACAAAGACAGCTAACCTCAACACTTGTTTTTTATGATAAAAACAAAGAAAGCTAATCTCAACACTTGAGTTTCTTATGATTAAAAACAAAGACAGCTAACTTCAACACCTGAGTTTCTTATGATAAAAACAAAGACTGCTAACCTCCAGTTTACACTTGAGTTTCTTATGATAAAAACAAAGAAAGCTAACCTCCAGTTTACACTTGAGTTTCTTATGATAAAAACAAAGAAAGCTAACCTCCAGTTTACACTTGAGTTTCTTATGATAAAAACAAAGACAGCTAACCTCCATTATACACTTGAGTTTCTTATGATAAAAACAAAGAAAGCTAACCTCAACACTTGAGTTTCTTATGATAAAAACAAAGACAGCTAACCTCAACACTTGTTTTTTTATGATAAAAACAAAGAAAGCTAATCTCAACACCTGAGTTTCTTATGATAAAAACAAAGACCGCTAACCTCCAGTTTACACTTGAGTTTCTTGTAGTGACTGTCGATGGGATCCTCCGTCTCGTCTCCACCCTTCAGAAGACTGTAAGTCACCTCAATCTCCAGCAGGTTGTCCAGCATATCAGTCTTATTCTGAAACATCGACATATCATGACATTTCTAAAATATCAACACTTCACATGATTTCTCAAACACCAACACTTCACATGATTTTTAAACATGCATACGTCACAATTTATAAAACCATCAACACTTCACATGATTTATAAAACCATCAACACTTCACATGATTTATAAAACCATCAACACTTCATGTCATTTCTAAAATATCAACACTTCACATTTCTCAAACATCAACACTTCACATAATTACGAAAACCATCAATACTTTACATGTTTACTAAAACATCAACATTTCACGTGATTTCTAAAACCATCAACACTTCATGTGATTTCTAAAACCATCAATACTTCATGTGACTTCTATAACCATCAACACTTAGTGGGATTTCTAAAACCATCAACACTTCACATGGTTTATAATACCATCAATACGTCACATTATTTATAATACCATCAATACATCACATGATTTATAATACCATCAATACGTCACATGATTTATAATATCATCAATACATCACATGATTTATACCATCAATACATCACATGATTTAAAATAATAATAATAAAAAACCTTCACATGGCTAAAAATCAACACTTCACACGATTACTAAAACATCAACACTTCACATAATTATTAAAACATCAACACTTCACGATTACTAAAACATCAACACTTCACATGGTTACTAAAACATCAACACATCACATGATTTATAAAACATCAGCACCGTACATGATTTATAATACTATCATTATCAACATGGTACTTAATAGTACCTCATTTAGTAATCTCTATATTATTTGTACTTATAGAAGAAAAAAGAAGAAGAGATAACAACCTTAATAATCTCAGCTGTGTCCAACATGGGTGGTTTCTTCATGCCAAAATCATGAGGAATCAATGTGTAGAATCTGTTGGAGCAATCCAAGAACTGACTGGATGTACCACCTTTCTCAATCAGCTATGGAAACAAAATGGTTTGAAGTAATCTTAAAGCAATGCATCATATCATTGCAATGCAAAAAGTATGCACAAAAGCACATAACATTTTTCAAGTTTATATTAGCTAAGGCATATCAAATGAAAGGAAATGGTTTATTTAATGACGCACTCAACACATTTTATTTACGGTTATATGGCGTCGGACATATGGTTAAGGACCACACAGATATTGACAGAGGAAACCTGTGTCGCCACTTCATGGGCTACTCTTTCCGATTAGCAGCAAGGGATCTTTTAGATGCATCATCCCATAAACAGGATAGCACATACCACAGCCTTTGATGTACCAGTCGTGGTGCACTGGCTGGAGCGAGAAATAGCTCAATGGGCCCACTGACGGGGATCAATACCAAACCGACCGCGCATCAAGCGAGCGCTTTATCACTGGGCTATGTCTAGCTCCGCATATCAAATGAGAAACAGTGAATAGAACTATATTTACAGTAAAAATGTAACCTACATAGTCGTTTGCAATGGGTTGTGTTTTCTGGAGCTGCTACTTCATCCACAACATGAGCATCAAAAGAATGGACTACTGTAAACCAGGGGGGAAAAATGCATGCATATAAATTCCATGTTATTTACTTCCAACATTGTTGCGAAATTAATAAAGGGAAGAGAAAGAGAGAGACACAAAGAAGAAACATTTACACCCAGTATTATGTTGAGATACAAAGACATAAATAAATAATTAACAACACAGCTGACACAAATATTTTTTTCTCAGAATGTGGCTGCAACACTTTAACACGAGTCCTACATTTTGTAATTCTGTGAGGATAGAATAGGCAGACTGGATCTGTTTCTTGGATAGTTTTCCCAGAGGCATCTTCTTCAAGTCAATCTGAAAATAAAGTTTAAGTTTGTTTTGTTCAACGACACCACTAGAGCACATTGATTTTATAATCATTGGCTACTGATGTCAAACACTGAGTAATTCTGATAGCCTTAGAGAGGAAACCTACAACATTTTTCAATTAGTAGCAAGATATCTTTTTATATGCACCATCCCAGACAGGATAGTACATACCACGGCCTATGATATACCAGTCGAGGTGCACTGTCTTGGACGAGAAATAGCCCAATAGGTTCACGGATGAAGAATGATTCTAGACCACCCACACATCAGGCGAGCACTTAACCACTGGGCTACATCCCGCGGCGCCCCATTTAAAAGTAAGACATGAGAAATGTTAATGCATCTGCACATGTATGTGAATATGTGTATAGAGTGAAACGCCTCAAAACCGGACCCTTGTTAAACAGGAATTCCCCCAAAACTGAGATATTTTTAATTTTCATGTGATTTACTCATCTTTAAACAATTAAATTTACCCCTCTTCAAGACAATTAAATAAAAACATTACAAATGACAGAGCGATTCACCTTAAATAGCCAATATAGAATCTGTCAGGTATGCTGATAAAAGATAATCAATCATTATTAGGGAATATTTTGTTCGGTATAATGACGTGTTTTGCTATGCTAGTTTCAAAGATAACTTCACATTTTTAAAAACATTAAAAGTAATACCACACGATACAAGTGCTTCCTACAAGAATAGCCACAAGAATAATAGACTCCATCATTTGAGGTCATGTGGGATAGAAAATAATCATGCCCAAATTAAGTACAAATATCTGACCTCAACATATTTCACTTCAAAACCACTGAAATATTAAGTTTAATTACATTAAAATAACTTGAAATACAGCAGCTGTTACTGGCAGCACTGAACTAAAATGACCTTCCTGCACTCAGAAAAGATAAAAGTCCCGGTTGTGCCCAAATTAGTGATATCTAAAGCCCTGGTTCCCATGACAATATTAGCTTTAATCATAACAATGGAGCCAACCATTATAATATGCAACAAAAAGTCTCACCTCAAACTCTAGCATGGCCTTTTTCATGTTTTCCACATTGAATATCAGGCAGATGAGATCCTGTACAGATCTGGGCAGTTTCGAGTGGGAATTCTTCACATCAATGCTTCTTACATTATCGTCTTCCTGTAAAATTATAAATTGCAATTAAATCAACAAGACAAATTATCCCAAGAATGCACCAATCTTTAATGATACATAATCAGGTATATTAGGTATGTATAGGTGTTAAAAGTGGGAGCTGGGGGAGCAGGGAGCATTATTCCCTTCAAAAGGGGAAGATGATAAAGCCAGATACATAAACAGGTATAGTAGGTATGTATAGGTGTTAAAAGTGGGAGCTGAAAAGTGGGAGCTGGGGGAGCAGAGTGCATTATTCCCCTCAAAAGCTGAAGATAATAAAGCCAGATTATGTAGTAGGTGCTATCTCAAAGTTAAATGATTTCCTGTGATTTTTTTATTTCAGTAATATTTGCTTCGAAACAGTTTATACCTTCAGCTATATGCCTATAAAAAAATTACAACCAAATAATTCCATTTACTAGCAGAAAAAAGAGAAAAGTATTTTAGAGGGAATCTTGAGAGTGTGTCACACTCACTAACTAGTGACATCATGGTTTTATGCATACATTCAACACACTAAGTTTTTCCCATAATTCTTTGAAGACAACTGGCAAAGAAACAAAAATGGTGACCACTCTATATTTAGCCAGAAATTATCCAGGAAACCCTTCTTGTCGTCCAGTACATGATTTAATTTTTTTTTTATTCTTACGTTAATTATGGAAAGATTATTCATGGGATCGATTAATTTATAGTTATTTACAAATAAATGTGAAAATCAACAAAATATTGTAGTTTCAGCTCTGACATAAGACCTTTTATGTAACTGTCCCAGTTTCTGGCATCATCTGAATGCCGGATAAAAACAGGTCTGATGTACGTTTTGTGAATAAATTTACATTCTTGAAATATCAAGTTAATTAGCTTCCATTTCAACATACCTCTCCATATTCTATATCAAGTGGATAGAACTTGTTTGGAAATTTCTTAAAATCTTTCCTATTATTCCACGGATTGTTTGTTTTTTCTGCATACAGCGCCTTGAAGGTAGTAATAGCTTCCGCCCGATTGGAACACTTTTCCACTTTATTGCCTCCTATTGTGGTACCAACACGTCCCCATGAACGAAACACCCACCATCTGAAACAGAGATCAATCAATGTGAATCAAATGAAAAGAAACAAAGACAAAGAGAGAAGAGAGACAGAGACAGAAAGAGAGAGAGAGAGAGAGAGAGAGAGAGAGAGAGAGAGAGAGAGAGAGAGAGAGAGAGAGAGAGAGAGAGAGAGAGAGAGAGGAAGAGAGTGGGAGGGGGAAGAGGGAGAAACAAAAAGAGAGAGAGGGGAGAGGGAGAGAGAGGGGGAGGGACAGTGGACACAGCAGGTTTCCTCTCTCAATACCTGTGTGGTCCTTAACCATATTCTGATGCCATATAACCGTAAATACAATGTGTTGAGTGCGTCGTTAAATAAAACATTTCTTTCTTTCATTAATTATTTATTTTAAATTTATTTTCCTACTTATATTATATTCAATTAGGTTCTTAGGTCAGGTCAGGTCAGAGAGTTTAACGTACACATTCAGATCAAGCTGTTGTAGCGCATGCCTGTCCTGGGTGCAGGTGTCGGCATCAGCCGGTTCCTACGTCCAGGACAGGAAAGTGCATCAGGTTCTTGAAAGCATGTGATGCTAGACACAAAGTCTTGTCTCAACTATCTGAACTGTCTGTGATTGGTCGGTGTGGTGGCCTTAAACTTCCCACTGAGCCACTTAGCTCACATGCAAACCCATTACCTAGATTTAAGGCTGGTACACCCAAACAAAATATTGTTTAGTCGGACAGGTTCCTTCATTTTGATTGGTTCATGATCAGAAAACCTGTGAAACCAATGTTGTTTGGGATGTTACTGCAATACATTTTTGTCCAAATAAGGCCTACCGTACAATCAGGGCCATCCGATTCTCTAATGGAATTTTCTGGTGTCCTGATGTATAATTAAATGAGAGACAGAGACAGAGACACAGACAGAGACACAGAGAGAGAGAGAGAGACACAGAGAGAGAGAGAGAGAGAGAGAGAGAGAGAGAGAGAGAGAGAGAGAGAGAGAGAGAGAGAGAGAGAGAGAGAGAGGGAGGATCAACAGATCTTTTATATACACTTTCCTACAGACAGGACAGTAAATATAAAAGCCTTTGATGTACCAACTAATGTAAAATACACTTTTCAAAGTGTTTAAAATATAGCACCATATAAAGAGACAATTTGTACCACAGGTGGGTGTTTTCAACAGGGGTCTGTTGGAGCATGTGTATATTAATTTGCAACAACAAAACATTGTTACTAATACCCTGTTCCACTGTCCTTTTCAAGGGCTTGTATTTTATAGAAAGAGTTCGTTCCCCTGACAATATCAACCAATCCAAGCACAGCGTTGTAGATGCTTCCACCCTCCTGGATCACGTGAGCGGTCTCTGCCATACCTGTATGAAAGAAAGAAAGCAAGATAAAATGTATAAAGGTCATTGGGCAGACTGAAATAAAGGAGTTAAAGACACCAATTCTAGTCATTGGGCAGACTGAAATAAAGGTGTTAAAGACACCAATTCTAGTCATTGGGCAGAATGAAATAAAGGTGTTAAAGACACCAATTCTAGCCCATGTTTAACTGTATAATTACTTATTTATTACAAGGGGCAGGACATAGCCCAGTCATAAAGCGTTTGCTTGATGCGTGGTCGGTTTAGGATCAATCCCAGTCGGTGGGCCCATTGATCTATTTCTCATTCTAGCCACAACTGGTATATCAAAGACTGTGGTATATGCTATCCTGTGTATGGGATGGTGCATATAAAAGATCCCTTGCTACTAAGGAGAAAATGTTGCAGGTTTCCTCTCCAAAACTATATGTTAGAATTACCAATGTTTGACATCCAATAGCCAGTGATTAATAAATCAATGTGCTCTAGTGGAGTCATTAAACAAAATAAACTTCCTGTTCAAATTATAAATTTTAGCAAATCCAATGTGCTTCTGGTTGCCATGACGTAGCTCCTAATGCATTTCATGCAAAACAGACAAGGTATAATCAAGGCCAGTAACGGAGGCCAGTAATCAAGGTCAGTAACTAAAGTCATTGATCACTGCTCATGGCTCACATAGGCATGAATTGTATTGTAGCCAATTTTTTTTGAAACGTGAAATACTTCCTTGAAAATTAATTTAAAAAATGGCTAATTTAAACATCTTTTATTAAAAAAATAATAAATATTGGAACCACTTTATATAAAAATTGGCAACTGGCTATCTGGCTACGATCAAGGTGAGCCCTGCTTTTAGACTATCCCTAAATATCTTTCTATAGTCCATCCCATCCTGCTCCAAAAATGTTCTGTATATAATTTAAGTTTGGTTTGACGTAAGAAGAAAAGGCCAAGTGTTTTGGAAAGAACAGCAACCACCCCCCCCCCCTATTTTTGTGTGCAATTTAGAAAACAATCTGCTCAGAAATAAATAACTTATAGTAAATTCCAGAGTATGTAAAAAGGCGTTCCTTGTGGGAAGGATTATAAATCTGCAGTATGTACCTGAATCAGGGTCAACAGCAGCTCCACCCTTGACTTTCATCTTCATCGTCGCTGGCACCTTCTTTGTATACCTGGCCTCTGAAAGAGAGAAACACGTCTTCAGTATCTCACAAATCGTTCTTCATAGGGTGTGATCATAGGGTGTGATCTTAGGGTGTGATCATAGGGTGTGATCATAGGGTGTGATCTTGCTCTTTTGGTAGCAAGGCTAGCTCTGGAAATCACCAAATTCAAATTTTAAAAACAATTGTCAAATTTTATTTTAAAAAGTTAAAGTTTGTTTTGTTTAATGACACCACTAGAGCACAATGATTAATTAATCAACGGCTATTGGACGTCAAACATTTAATAATTCTGACCAACAGTCATCAGAGGAAATCCACTACATTTTTCCTAATGTAGCAAGGAATCTTTTATATGCATTTTCCCACAGACCACAGCATTTTACCATTTGTGGTGCACTGGTTGGAATGAGAAAAATCCCAATCAGTTGAATGGATCCACTAAGGTTGTTTGCTCCTGCGATGCAAGTACCTCAAGCGAGCAATCAACTGATTAAACAATTTTATTTTAATTTGGAGAAATAATTTCATGAGATAATTGCTATTGTATTAGGAAATAACTTGTTTTTCGCCTCTTTGAAAGACTTGTTACTAAGACAGTTTCCTTCGAGAGAACACGCTCTTGGCCAATACCGATGCACTTTAGAGACAAGCTATAGGGAACCAAATGTGAACTTATCAACACCAAACAGTTCATCAGGAACATACAAATCCTGATTTAAATTAACAGCCGTAACCAACAGTGTTTGAATGCAGAAGAAGAAGGAAGACCTGTAGTTTTCCCCCCATCACAACTAGTGGCCCACTACAGGTTTATCAAGAGATGTAGGATGGACTGTCCTGTCTGTGAAACACATTTCTTCTGAAGACTTTGGGTTAGAATTATCAAATATTTAACATTCAATACTCAATGTTTTTATGTGGTCTTGGTGTTAAATAAAACAAACTTTAACCTTCTAGATCTAAATATTTACTACCTATATCAAGATATTCTACTGAATGTGAAAATATTATACTGAACAAGAAATCTGCAGAATTAAATGTCTCGACTACTATATATATTCTCAGAGCACTGTGATGAACATCCATAGGTGCAACAATAAACCTTCAGTCCATCCCATGCGCCTAAACAATTTCGGTTTGGTTTAATGTAAGAAGAAATGTAAATGTGTTTTGGAAATAACAAAAAATACTCTTTCTGTATGCAATTAAGAAAACAATCAGCTCAGATAACTTGTAGTAAAATCCCAAGTATGAAAAAGGGCATTCTCTGTGGGAAGGAGTACAGTTTCAGTGACCTAGGACTAATAGTTTGTGAGAAACTGATCTAACTCGAAAGTTTAACATTAAGCATTAATGTAAAGTTTAGGCTGCCACTGCTGCCATCAGAAACATAATACCTATTTATCCAGCAATCACTGTATACATTGGCAAGATATGATGACTAGATAAATCTCTATATTTTCGGTCACTGACCAAAAATATAGGTCACGTGACATAAACCCGACTCGACTTAAGTTTTTAAGAGTAGATTTTCAATAAACATACTCTTTAAATCATTTGTTGAAGTACAGTAAATACAAGTAACTTTTAGTTTTGCGATAAAAATACAAAACTTTAGAACGTTTTGTATTTTTAATGTGTCAGAATACAGCTAGCGTCTTACAAATAATGACGTCATGTATCTTGTATGACGTCATGCTGCAAAAGCATTGCTAGGTTGACAATACTCTATTTTCGTACACTGGAATAAATAATTATTTTCCGAATATTCCTGTAGGATTGCAGGATAAAAGATATAACTGGTTACTGTGTTACGATATTGGCTTTATCCTTCTCAGGTCGAATGGAGCTCAGCAGAGCCGCGCTGCATTCGCCATTCTAACCTTCGCAGGATAAAGCTGGTATCTTAAGACAGTAACCAGTTATTCCCTATATCTCAACTTTTTACTTTGAGACAATAAAATGTCTTGAGTCTGTATTAAGATCTTTCCAAACTCAGCCCTAAGAATATGCATGCTATAACAACTAGTCAAAGCTTTATTTCGTTAACTATTTCAGCTGATAAAAAGTTACCTTCTTTTGCGGTCATTGCACTCTTTGGAGCACTCTTCATGCGAAGTGGTTCTCCTATTCTTTTAGCTGGCTAAAAATTCAACAATGTATATTAAAATCAAAGGACTAAAAATATTTAAAACCATAATGAACACTTAAATACAGACAATACAATGTATAAAACAAAAGACCTGGAATTTAAATGATTTTTAGACAAAAAATCTGGAAAATGATTAAGTCTTAAAAAGCTGAAGATTATTGTGAGCTTTTTTTCTTCAAGAAACATGGGCAGAACCAATTTACAAAAGTCTAGAAGTTTTAGATCTGTAAAAGGGACAATTTTGAATTTCAATTTATTACCTACAAGGAACAGCATGGGTTAATATTTATTGCATGATTTCCCCCGTATGTCATAACATAAAAAAAGAAGTAGTTGTTTTTTTAAAATGGAAAATATATTGATTATGGATCTGGGCCCGTGCTTATAAAACTTTTAGAGTTCAGACTCAATCTCAAATGACGTCACACGCATAGTATTTGTATGGCGTTGCCGTGACATTACTGTCTCAGACTATTAAGAGTCTCAAATCTAGATTCTAAACGTTTTATAAGCACCAGGCCTGATTCAGTTCTCATAAGTAATTCTTAGGCTGGTCAACATACAAAACTTCACGTACGTTGTTTTCGCTTCCTATTTATTGCACAAGTTTATTTTGCGCAAGAATATATACCATGAGACCGTGTAGCGGTCGAGTGGTATGTTCTTTCACAAAATAAACGAGTGCAATAAATAACATACCTTCTTTTATGTTTTACAAAAACGTTTTTTAATTTAACATCATAACAACACTTTGTTAAATCTATGATCAAAACTCCTTTCATGGATGTACTTAACGTTAAGAATCATACTCTAGGGCAGCCTTGTGTAATGTTTCAAATACGATGTGACGTCATTTGTAAATCATATATGACGTCAGGCTCTAACTGCAGTAAAAACAAAACGGGGATTCCCCATATAAAAGTTCCAGTCCGGATCGCACATGTGCTAATACAGATTATTTTGTTGCACGGATTTGATGTTTGTAATAGTATAGTAAGATTGAACAGGTATGTAATAATATTCTATACACAATAATCAAAATCACGTTACCACAAAATATGGACAGCATAACCTGTGTTATGACACATTTATCAAGTTTACAATTCCCATTATTATGACTGTAAAATCCCCGCAGACACACATATATTTGTAAAACACAATTGATCAACATTCACAAGTGATCAATAATACTTATATGTTATTGTTTTTGTTTAATAGAATTTTGTTGAGAATGTAATACCAGTATCATTCTCAACTTTCTTAATATGTATTAACCTACTGTTAACCTCATCGACTGTTCTTAACATATTTTTAATGCATAACACAATACACAGAAAATGCTTACATCATCTCCCCAGGAGGCTATACTATGTTTCTGAATCAGGGACGGTGCGCTCCCAGACTTGGCTTCAGACAGAAAATCTTCTGACACCACATGGACCCCACATTTTTCTGCTTCTTTGATATTTTTACTTTTTTTTGTAACTTCATCTGAAATAACAATAGCAATCTGAATGTCAAAACCGTATTCCCATATCAAAATCTTATCTCTGCACAAGGCAGTCAAAAGAACAATACACACAGCACAAAGCAACTGAAATAAGAATAAGATCACCATAGTACTTAACACTTACCAAGTAACAAAATCTGTCTTAAAAAGTGGACTCTGCTCCTTGTGGGTATATTCAATTAATATTTAACTAATAAATGTATAAATGGCAGAATATTAAAACAAAAAATTCAAAATGATTAAGACAGACTACAGAGCTGTAATAAACAGAAATAACTATGATTTTGTTTCCCAGATTGAGAATAAGTGAAATGGCAGACATATAGTTTATTTCACATTAATAATTTAAAGCATTCTAGTGATAAGACAGACCTACTCATTATACAAAGATTCAATGTTTAATAGATTGGTGATCATAAACATGAATGACTAAATTTACAAACAGTGTTCATAATTTTTTCTAGATTTGTTTACGTCTTAAATACGGAGAAAATATGCGTACACAGGACTAGACAACTGTTTTTCATAAATTATTAAATATACAAGCAGTTAGCCATGAATGAATGAATGAATGAATGAATGAATGAATGTTTAACGACACCCCAGCACAAAAATACACATTGGCTACTGAGTGTCAAACAAAGGTAAGCACATTAATATGATTATTTACATTAGAAGTTAACCAAGGAATAAATGTGTTTCATAAATTGGGCCCAAAATAATTCATAGTACACAATACTATTTGAAACATATACCTTTAGTGCTAATGCACGCAGCAACTTTCTTGTCTATCTTAGTGACTACATTGCCACCCATGTTCTGTATCTCCTTGGTTAAGGCCGCTTTCGACTTGGACAGCTTGCCGACAATAACAAAATTCATGTTCTCTAGGGACTGGTGAGATCTAAAAACATTTTACAATGACAAAAATAAACCATCACCTTGATGCATCAAAACTACAGTAGAATCTAGTTGGGTGAAACTCGGAAGGGTCGAATACACTGCAACACTGGAACCAAAAACGAAGTTCTGAGTTACACTTACACAATGTTTACCGAATGGTTACGTCAAACTATCCGATGGGTCGAACACTTTCTTGAGCACCAACGAGGTTCGAGATAACAGGATTCAAGTATATATTTACAGGGTTTTACATTAATGCTGTCTGATTATCTGGGCAGAGTTCATAAGAAGGTTTTAGATGACGATTGCCAACATTCCGCCTACTTTGTTGAAACAGCCTCCTTACTTTGAAAAATTATAGTAAAACCGGCACTAGTGGCCACAACCATTAACCAACCACCTTTTTTAACAGGTCACACTTCTAATAATGATTGGGGGAAATATAGCATAAATTAAACTGTAATAAGCAGTCACCTGTTTTAATAGGTCACTTTGTGATATTCCCTTGTTTGACTGTATTTAACACTATGGGATATTATGTTAAATAACCAAGTACAATTATGACTGTGCATTAACAAAAACACATATAGCTGGAGACTGACCAGTGTGACCTTGACATCGGATATTTTCAGTGGCAAACTTAGTCATAAATACAGGTCTACACAACATACACATGTGACAAAAGTTCATTGCGACACTTATCTTTTTAATAAAATCAAGTATTCTATCAGAAATATATCATACTCTAGACCTAATTTTTTTAAAAAACAAACCAACAACAAAAATCAACAAAAAACAAACAAGCCCTCCTTTTTAATGTTTTTAAATTCAATCTTGAATATATGTAATTACTTACGGCCCATCCACAGAATCCATCGATGAGCTCACAGGCCCCTCCGTTGCTCTCACTGTAACTGATGGAAAAACACGGTCTCGTTTCACATACTTGTACTTTTTTCTATGTTAAAAAAAAGTAATTCAATGAAAACAATAATGACTGGGCCATATAAATTCATTCAATAAAATAATGAAAAAGAAGAATTATTAAAAACAGTTAATAGCATAAAAGAAACATTTTGTCTGTGATTTGACTAAGTAATACCAATCCATACTGGTATGTTTTATAACTTGATCCAGTTATAAATAAGGTACCAAAACGTACTTCCAACAAAAAATTAAAAAAAACTGAGATTGAATATTAATTCAGAAGAAATTGTTGTTTACAGTTAGCAAAATAATATGAAATGTACAGAAATTTTACATTAAAGCAAAAGCTTTTGCAACAAACATATTGATAGACATGAGTTGCTATTTTTATAAAAATTATGAAGCATGGGAAATGAATTTTAGTGACAACTGTCCACTATAAACCATGACAACTTTCCATTGCATATTATAATATTCAAATTAAAAATAAGAGTAAAAATGTATGAACGATTTCTTACAAAAAATCAACATCATGAAATTCCTTTGGAACTTTGAATGCTTTTCTTTTGGGAGTTTTTGTAATATTCATGCATTTTGTCCAATCGGTCAAGTCCCCAGTACACTTGTATCCTTCAGCCCTGCAAAAAACAAAAAAAAATATTTTAAAAACCCCAACAACAAACAAAACAATAATAGTAAAAAATATCTAAACCAGACATGGAAAGAGTCATTCATGTTACCACATGTCAACAAAGTTGAGAATGGTACATCATTCTCTACAAAATCTTATTAAACTAAACTACACCACCTAAATTCAGATCAACTGAGTGTTATTTAGATAACCAGACAGAATCAGTACAATAACAATGACATGAATGAATCAGTGTGTCTATCATTGACAAGACTGTATAGTAATAATGGTGGAAATATACGTGTCGCAAACTATAGGTTACTAGGTCTGTATTTTGTGGTAACCTGTACCTGGGTTACCAGACACATTACTTATTTGATGCCGGTAAAAGTAGAAATATTATAAGTATGAAAAGGAAACATTTCTATACTACCACTGTAAACAATGAGCTAGAACATTTTTACACAATAAATAATTTTTTAAAAATTATTTCACTTTTTTGTTGGACAACATGACATTGTGTTACATCTCACATATTTTGAATATGGTATACATGTTTCGGCTCCTTTCATTATGAATACTGTTTAATTTGATATAAACTTTAATATAAGTTATTTTTTTCTCTTTATTGTTCTAATGATAATTGATAAATGAACTTCATGAAACCAATCGGTTTTAAATACATGTAATCATTGGCTAATTGATTAACAGTTGTTGCTACAAGCACACTCACGTGAACACATATTGTCCATTTTTACATTCAGGACATGTTTCTAAAGCTCCAAATCCCATACAGTCAGCTAGGGCATCAAATAACTGTAAAATAAAACAAACTAAGGCTGTAAAATAAAAATAAAACACCTCAAAACAGCACATCTAAAATGCTAGAGAGTGTGACTATATCACAACTCAAAACTCGGTAAATAATAAAATGTTAAATTATTGTATGCAATGAAATTGTTTCCTAGATAAATAGGTTTACCAATAAATAGCTTTTTCCGGTTTCAGGGCTTCTAGATTATGGTAACCCCACTCCCATGGCTAGTGATATTCAGTGTTGGGCTAGTAAATAACAACTATTGCCATGCCCGATGGCTAGTGAATATTTTTGGTTAAATGTTGCAGTTAAGTCTATTTTGTGAAATGAATATCCTGCCCCCAACCCCCCAATGTTAGTGTCTTTAAACTCTATCTCCCTCTTAAGGTGACATATTTGATTATTACTAATATTATTTATTAAAACTGTATTAGCTTAAAGTAGGGCTAGTGAATTTTTAATCATGGCTAGTAAATTTTTAAAATCAATGATCACATGGCAAGTGAATTTTATAAAAATTATAGAAGCCCTGCCTGTTTGTATACTAATTTTTAAAAAATGAGTTTTCAATATTTCTATGACTATGACTATTGGTTGTCTAGCATGGCAGTTGTGACACTCATAACAGTATGAGAAACACATAACAACACTGGTATTAGTTTCTCTGCACGTACTAATTTAAAATCTCTACAAACCTTGCTTTCACCAGAGGGAAGCTTTTGGTTATTTAGCTCCAGCATTAATTTGCAAGCTTCGTTAGAGACATTCTTCGAAATCTTGTCCCTTATTTCCCAAATGAGCTGTGTTTGTTTCTAGGAAGAAATTAAATACATCATTAACCATCCTCTCTGGTAATTCAAATTAAATGAACAATAGTTTTGGTAGCCCAAGTCTAGTTTTATAAAATCTGGCTTTTGTTTATCAAGAGTTGATATAAAAATCACAATTGAAAAAAACACATCATAAAATGGTCTATTTAGAATATGTATCTCTTTCCTAGTTTTTGAAGAAAAAAACCCCTTACAAAACCAAATAAAAATAACAATTTAAGATTGATAACATGTGAGGTCATGATACATATATATGCCATTTTGATGGAACTTTTGCAGAAAATGTACTAGACTATGGGCTTTATAAAAGAAATTTCAATCAAAATTAGACTTTATTTAATGCCAGTTAAATTAAATAATCATTTACAAATACTACAGTAAAAATGTACACGACAAAGTGATCGTCTAAACAAGCAACAAACAAAACAAGTTAAAGTCAACAGCACAACATTGTCACCACTATTTGGCTTCACACACAATCAGTTTTAGATATTGCAGTTGAAATACATTGCTGAAATTACCTTTTTTAAAATTAAAATATGATAGATGCATTGGCAATCATACTAAAAACGATATTGCTATATTGACTTCAATAATTAGACCATAATAATTTATAAGGGAGGTAACTGAAGCAGGAAATGTTTCCATCTAAGCATAAAAAAACTTGACAAAAGTGAACAAGGGTAGATTACTTTCAACTGCTTTTCCTCCTCCGTTTCTTCCTTCTTAACTTTTTTTCCACCAGACCCTTTTGCATCATCCCCTTTCCTTTTTTTCCTGCATTGTGTACAGAAACAAAAACAACAATTAAATAAAGTAAAAATAGCTTGAAGTACATTCCACACTTCTCTTTTAATATTCTTGGTGAATGATTAAAACTTCTTTTAATACAATGATATCACATTTTTCAATTGTATTTTATAGGCATAGGTGGCGAGAAATGCTGAAAAGAATATCCCAAAATACCATAAGATATTATGTGTAGGGAACGAAAGAAAGAAATGTTCTATTTAACGACGTACTCAACACATTTTACTGCGGTTATGTGGCATCAGACATATGGTTAAGGACCACACAGATATTGAGAGAGGAAACCCACTGTCGCCACTTCATGGGCTACTCTTTTCGATTAGCAGCAAGGAAGCTTTTATATGCACCATCCCAGACAGGGTAGTACATACCACAGCCTTTGATATACCAGTCGTGGTGCATTGGCTGGAACGAGAAATAGCCCAATGGGTCCACTGACGGGGATCGATCGCAGACTGACCGCACATCAAGAGAGCACTTTACCACTGGGGTACATCCCGCCCCCTATGTGCAGTGTTACAGAAAACTGCCTTACAGTTGCAAAAACTAGAATCAGTTTTTAAGAAACAACATAGTAAATACAAGAAAAAGAGATGCTGGATGCAGATCTAATAATCAGCACATTTGTGACAGTAACCCATGACAGAGAAGCTCATGTAAGCTTCTTGTGCAATCCAGAATAAAATTAAATGAATGAGTTAGTTTTGTTTAGTGACACCACTAATCATCTGCTATTGGATGTCAAACATTTAGTAATTTTGACATATAGTCTTAGAAAGGAAACCCGCTACATTTATCCATTAGTAGCAAGGGATCATTTGAATGCACCATTCCAGACAGGATAGCATGTACTACAGCCTTTGGTATACCAGTTGTGGTGCACTGGCAGGAACGAGAATAAATGAATGAATGTTTGACATTCTAGCACAAACCAAATATCAGCTACAGGGTTACAAACAAACGTAAATACACAAAACAATTTTAAATTATTACCAAAACTGTTTAAAACATTTGTAAAGATAAAATGAAACAAAATGTTTGTTCATTGCCATCTGAACACATTTTAAACTGTGGCTATTTAACATCCAATATATGGTTACTTCGGTTTGATTGAGAATGGAAATTTGTTTCCGCAACATAGGCTATAGAGAACATACCATGGCCTCTGATGGACCAGTCATGGGGCACTGGTAAGGACTAGGGAAACACTTCAGTATATCAAGGGAGCCTAATCCTGAGACTTAATGCACCTCAGTCAAGTACACACACCCCCACACACCCAGGAAAAGAAATAAAGAGAAGTGTTAATACTAAGATGTCTGAAGCAGACAGGTTTTTTTTAACCATTTGACTACTGCAGGCGAGATATCTCACCCAATGTCATGTCAGTCTACATACTGTATACTGCATACAGTGCATTCCCCAATTCATATCCCCCCCGCCATTTTGCACACAGCACTCACCGGAAACAGAAATATAATAAAAGAAAAAAGATTTCTTTTCAATCCAGTAGTCTAAAAGGTTAAATCTATCTAGGAGCCAAAGTTATTCAGTGAACTTACGCTTGTTCTCCTTTACCAAGTTTTTCTAGTAACTGGCTTTGGTCTTCTTTCTTCAGTTTGTTGAATCCTGGAATTCTATAACAGATAGAAAGACTGTATAAACACAAACACATTAAGGAAAAAAATCATCATTTAAGATATCTTTTTTTTCTGGCCCAGATTTCATGGAAAGGATTATTTCCAGTATGGTATCAGCAAAATCATGCAACCGAAAATCCATTACCTACTATCATCTAACATAATCCACAAAAAAACAGTTTCCATTAGAAAAGCATGATTAAAAAATAATTGTCAGCAATTTGGTCAATTTTATTTATAAAATGTGCAGTTAAAAATATTTAATGCAACAAAATAAAAGCTCACAAAACATGATAGTTCTCAAATTATTTTTTCAGTAACAGCCTGAACTCTGTTAATGGATAACTCATAGAATGCAATCCTCAAATAGGTGGAAAAAAGTTTAATACCCCAGCATAACTGGGAAAATAAAAATCATAATTTCTCACTGAGAAATTGACATGCACTGGTGTAAAGTACAATATTATTGGATGATTTGACGCTAAGAAACCGATGACTTTGCCAGTACTAAATATTATGTCATCACGATTTGGCAAACATATACAATGACGTCACGTACTTTAAAGTGTTTGCATTTATGTATCTCAGCTGTTATTGTTAAATTTGTAATAAAATGCTATTTTAATACAATTATTACATTTTTTGACAGAATAAATAGAACTTTGGTTTTTAAAAATCATCTGTGATTGTGAATAAAATACAAAAGTCATAGTAATACTCAGAATAGTGTGTAAAGTTGTTAATATTGTTTCTATTTAAATGTAGTCATAATGAAAATAGAAGGTTCTTAAAGAAAAAAAATGGCTGAAGTAATAAATAGAATAATAAACTCAGTACCAGTTATTATGAAATTTATGTCGCTTTTGAAATAATTTTCAGTTTTCATGAGCTTTAGCAAGTGACAACTGAAAATTATTTCACACGGAACACAAATTTAATACTAACTGGTAATTTGTTTATTATCCTCTATATAACGTATGTGCATGTACTAACTTGTCGGCTCCCATTTGTTTGCTAAACTCCAGCTCATCGCGGTTCTCCACGAAACAATCGACATGATACCACATGTCCTGGGGGCCATACATCTTAGCTCTTTGACCCTCAAAATCTTTCTTTGATATTCTGATCAGATCCTGCAAAGAAAATTGATTTTTTTTTTAAATATCGCAAAATCCCATAGACATAAATGTATGAATTGTAGAAATAGACAAATGATTAAAAAAACATAGATGGCAGGACATAGTCCAGTGGTGAAGTCCTTGCTTGATGCATGGTTGGTCTAGGCTATCCTATCTGTGGTATGGTACATATAAAAGATCCCTTGCTACTAATGGAAAAAGGTAGCGAGTTTCCTCTCTATCAAAATTACCAAATGGTTGACATCCAATAGCCGATGATTAATAACCAAAAATATGAATTCAGGTGTTTATTATGCTGACTCCGTCTTATAAGTGGTGGTTGGTAGCAAAAGTGATGGTCAGAACTTTGCACAATGCAACTAGTGAAAGAACCTTTTTTCGTTTCTTAAATTATTTCATTTGTAATGTTACTGATAATGAAACAAGACCTTAAAACTATTTGAGGCCTTTTTTAATGGGTTGACTAATAAATGGATTAATTAAAACATTTTATAGCTGAGATCAACCAACCATACTCAAGACTTAGATTTTACTGAAATTATGAACTTTAATGTGTAAGAAATAATTGTATAAAAAATAAGATTTGGTCCAGACAAGAAAAAGTTAACAAACAGACATATGGACGGACAACACCATTCAATAATATGACCCATCATAGAAGGGTGTATAAAAATATAATAATAATAATAATATATGAGGAATTCTTTTTTTAATAATTTGTTTTTTTATTTTAAATTAAATGTTTGGGTTTTTTAAAATAATATTATTTGTAGATTTCATTACATTTCTCAAGCTGTTCTGAAGTAAGTGTACAAAATTTTAGCTCACTTTGTCTATTTTTAAGTCACAGCCACGACAGGTACTTCTGTTAGACTTTGCATATTCAATCTTGAAGTCATTTGCACCTGCGCCGTCAATAACATCTGTATCTCCTCCACCACCACCTAAAAATACAAGTAGACTTATGGTAAAGAAAAACAAAGCTCAAAACAATAGCTAAAAAAAAAAGAATGAAAACCCCCAAAAACATGATGTTATGTTGTGTACTGAATAGTAAAACAAAGAGGCCCATGGGGCATTAATTGCTCACTTGGTATTAAACTAATTCTACCTCTGAAAAACAAACCATAGCAAGGAATTTATAACAAAAGGTCATTTGGGGACCACTAATTTGACAACAACATAACAAATGAACCAATGAAAATGCAGAGATGCCAACCCTAGCTGGAGTGTCATAGAAATCCTGGACTTCAAAAATAGGAATCCCACCTCCCGAAAATAGGAATGTTATCAGTGATGGCCCAGGAGCGTGTTTTTCAACATTTTGGTAAAGACAAGTTCAAGGCTGTACCCAATCGGTAAACATCGGGGCTGTTCGGAAGACCGAATGTGAGGCTGGTTTATTCTATATCGGCATGCTTGCTATGCTCGCTATTCAGAATTCATAAGTTTAAAGAACAAGGCAGGAAACCAATTTACGATTGTTGACAGTGAAGAGAGAAAAAGTTCCATTTCTCCGGTGTTAACAACATTTGTGCCTTCCAAAATACGATCCGTCACCAAATATGCGAAACTACGATTTTCTTTCTAAAAATCGGAATTTCGAACAAGACAATCGTAATAGCGTAATCTATGCTTTAAATTTGTAATGATTCCGCCAAATTTGTAATGGTTGGCATCTCTGGAAGATGTGCATACGTTTTTAAAATAACCCGAGCCAATACATTATCAGCATATGCTTTGACATGTTGTCATTTCTAATTTCACCCGTGTCATCATTAGGCAATAAATGGAGAATACAGTACTAAACAAGTTCCTGTGAGACCATTTATATTATAAATAGTGTTTTCAATTGTATATTATCAGCGAAAGTGAGTGACTTATGATCTAAAACATACGAGTTGTAATATAAATGGTCTCTTACGGGAATGAGTATACTATTCTATTTATTACACTACACATCAATGAACAAAAATTGGACAGAATTACTTCCCGCATAACTAAATATGACGGTCACTTAATTTAGGTATTTATCAATGGAACTTTGCATTCCTGCATCACACATTTATCAATGAAGTTTGCACAAACACTACTATAAACATATTCATAACTGTGACACAGTCCATCAGATAATTGGGGGGTTATGACCTTTCGAAAGACGTATTTCACATTACGGTAGTCCGAAAATATCACATGGGTATCTCTGCCACTGCATCATGCATGGTAATAAATGAAGATACATGTATATACTTGTGAGTATCCGGGTCATAAGACGATTACTGTACCAAGTTTGGTTAAGTTGAAAATGTCTCAGTCAATCAAGAGGCCAAATGACCCAACTGAAATTTGAATGGCCCAAAAATTAACATCTCTCTGACAATCAAAGGTCAGGGTGGCCAGGCTGGATTTCAAATTGGCCTGAAAAGGAACAACACTTGGTCAGGGTCTTTGTGAAAAATTGTCAGATGTCATAAACAGACAAACAAAATGGGGATTTGAAACCCTTATTCTCAACAACATACACATTTTTCATTGCATTAACAATACCCTATGAAATTCAAGTACTGGAAATAACTAACAAACCTTCAATTTCAAGTTGGTGTGCAGTTCAAATACTAAATTAATATAAAATGCTTACAAATTAAAAATATTCTAAAATAGAGCTTTTAAAAAAATCAGATCTTGCAATCTTATCCTTGATCAAATAAACATGTTTTAGAGATGGGAGCTTTAAAAAAATCTAATTTACTGGATCCTGTAATTTTATTCCTGATAAAATCTTTTTAAAATATTCTAGAATTGGAGCTTTAAGAAAATGTAAATGTTCCAATCTTATCCTTGATTAAATCTAAAAAATATTCTAGATGAAGGAACTTTAAGACAATCTGAATGTACCAGATCCTGCAACCTTATCCTTGATTAAATCTAAAACAAATATTCTAGATAGAGGAACTTTAAGACAATCCCAATGTACCAGATCCTGCGATCTTATCCATGATTAAATCTGAACAATATTCTAGATGAAGGAACTTTAAGACAATCTGAATGTACCAGATCCTGCAACCGTATTCTTGATTAAATCTAAAAAAATATTCTAGATAGAGGAACTTTAAGACAATTCGAACGTACCAGATCCTGCAACTTTATCCTTGATTTTCTGTTGATCCTCCCACCGCAAGGAGTGAAAGCCATGGATGTCGTCTGGGTTTTCAACTCTTGCTCGATTCCAAAAGCATTTATAATGAAACCAGTTTGGAATCTATCCAATGAAAACCATGAAGAAATTTTGTTACGAATAGTGAAAATATAAAAGATTCAGTAATATATAATTTACAGTAATTAAATTGTATATAAAGCTTATTTTAGAACAGAACTGAGAATGGCTTCATAAAGCAAGGTTTATTACCTATATATATTTTTTGACTAAACATCAGTCACAGCCAAATTCAAAAACAGCCTCTTATGGTAGTTTGATGAGTTTTACTGCAACGGTGACCAGAATACATTTATTTAAAGTAAAAAAATTGGATGGAATTGTAATACCCGTATATGACTTCGAGTTGTCATGGAATTGCACCTATTAACACTGTAGTTAGATTATAAACCTTAAATGTTCATCAGGAACATAAATTCAAAGCCAGAAACAATCAATACATAATTTTTTCAATCATTTACGCAATAGATTTTGATACTGTGTATCAAATTTCCTGTCTTCAAGGAAGTAATATAAAAATTCATATTGGGCGAAGGAATAAAGATATTAGAATTAAAAAATATATAATTATTTGCTATAATTACTACTGCACATGATTAAGCTGTCATTTGCCAAATTGACAAACACAATTTAATGTTGAATTTGACGAATATATGAGATTAGCAATTCACCAAAAAGCTGTCATTAATATGTGTATAGTTATTTTTTAAAATAATCCTGTTTAGCTAAATGTTTCTTAAATTTGGCTACAGATTTTCGGATCAAATTCGCCAAAATTATATTAATTTTTGGCATCCAGCTTAAACCCTAATAGTGAAAGATTAAAATATATACAAATAGCACGCTAAATTATTAGTCGAAGTACAATATTACTTACTTTTCCATCAAAATGTGGAGACTGAAAAAGAAGAAAAGATTATCATTTATCTGACATATACCAACAATTCTATTCATTATATATATCATATTACATACATGTACATTGTTTCTTTAAAGAATCCAAGCATCCATATTTTTTGTACTACACCAATATAGCTGTTCAGTACAGTGGGTTTTTTCATAACCATAATTGTAACAATGCATATTTAAAAATAATAGAAAATTATATAAAGTTCTGTATTTTTTAGATGTTATCTGACATGTACTTTTATATTTAAGTATTTAGAACAGATAATTCTGTTAACAGTACTTGCCAGTACGGGTGAAACAACACATTCAAAACAATATACTGCGATATATTACAATGCAACAACCCATATTGCAATAAGTAAATGCAAAACGTTGACGTTATTTAATATTTGTTTTCCAAGCAGTTGGAAGTTGAAGCCATTATATAGTCTTCATTGACTATAGATGTCCTAGTTTTTCCATTACCAAGGCTTCTAGATTATGGTAGCCCCACTCCCATAGCTAGTGATATTCAATGATAAGGTTAGTAAAAAAACTACTATTGCCATGCTCAATGGCTAGTCAAAAAAAGTTGTCAAATGCTGCATTTTAGTATATTTTGTAAATATGAACATCCTGTCCCCACTCTCACCCCAGCAATCTTAGTGTTTTAAAACTCTATCTCCCTTTTTATGTGACATATCCAATTATTAGTATTAGTCAAGTTTTATTTACTTGAAGTAAAGTTTGGCTAGTGGATTTTAAATTGTGGTTAGTAAAAAAATTAAATTACCTATCATATGGCTAGTGGTTTATATAAAAAAAAATTGAAAAATTCTAGAAGCCCTGCCCTTACAGTGTCCCAGTTTAAATAGTGAAATAGTACTTGGTCCTATCCACAAAAACATTCTTTAAATACTTTGTATAACTATTTTCTCCCAAAGTTTCCCATCATATGAAATAGGCCCATGACAGCCTTATTAACACATTCATAAGTCTCAATGTTAAAAAAAATCCAAGGCCTTAACATTTAAGTCTGGATGGCAAAACTAGATACTGCAAAAGGTCTGGATGTAGGGAAAATGTATATCAATAACAAGAGTGCTAGGGAATTCATAAAACACATGGCTTCAGTAGAGAACGAGAAGATTCATGAAGAAATCAAGAAAGCCAAGTTTTCTGCTATTCCAGTGGATGGAAGCACAGATTGAAGTCTAACTGAAAAAGGTGTTGTTTATGTGAGAATCTGTATAGAAGGCAAAGTGTGGGTGTTTTTGGTTAACTGTGCATGTGTTTTCAACAGTAATGCCGAAGGTATCATATCTGCTGTTCAGCGCTCATTGAAGAAGGTAGGAATTAAATGACAACAGTTCCTGAAAATGTTGGTTGGCATGGGCAGCAATGAAGCTTCAGTGATGCTTAGTAGGAACAACAAAGTAGCAGCTATTCTATGAAAGGATCAACCAGCTATTAATCAATTCACTGCTACTGTCATAAGCTTGAGTTAGCTTTTAAAGATTCGATCAAAAAGGTGTCTCTGGACAACAAAGTTAGTGTACGTTTACTGCAAGCACTATACCACCTGTACCACAACAGGTCATTGAATAAGTTAAACCTAAAGGCTTACCTAAAGCACTTGGTGTTAAACCATTAATGCCAACACTGATTGGTGGTTCAAGATGGATAGGGCTAAATAATTATCATTCAATCAAGCAACACTTGAAACAGATTGGCAATCCAGCTGAGAGAGTGTCCTCCAGTACTAGTGGGGATACTTAAAACTCTTAACCAGCAATGATGTAGTTCTCTATACTTTTTTTTTAGCAGATGCTGCAACTGTTCTCACTCGGCTGTCAAAATTTGTCAACATAGCAATTGTTCAGCTGCAGAAACCCATGGTTCATGTTGCATACTTAACAAAAGATGGGCCAGTTTTCAGTAACTTAGGTAATTCCTTGGTTCTATCGGAATCCGAGTTGTCTACGCAGTGACATTGGTGACAACTTTCCAGCAACTAGACAAGCTCTAATTTACTGAACTCCTTAGCAATCCGAAAGGGAGATTTGACAACTTTGGTGATGATGCATTGCCAGTGCTAATTCAAAACTACAAAAAGGTGCTTGAAAATGCAAGGAATGACACTGCCCAAGCCTCGGTAGAGTGGTCTGCACTAAAGCACTCAATCTACTCAAGCTGCCCAAATGAAGTAAAGTCTTGCTCATGGGAAAAGATTAATCGAATATATGATGATAGAAGATACAGTAACATATTGTCAGTCATGGCCCTGGATCATCTGCAGTGTGTGAAAGAGGGTTTAGTCAAATGAAATCTGTCAAAACAAATATCAGATCAAGCTTAGGAGAAGAGGCCTCAATTGTCAGACCAACTCACAATAAAGCTTCATTCTGCTTGCATTGAACAATTCGACCCATTGCCTGCAATTCATCTGTGGAATTGAAGTGGTAAAAGGCGGCCAATCTTTTCCGACAGTGATACACAAATCAAAATTAAGCTAGCCAAAAAGCAACATTTGAAAACAGTGACCAAGCTAGTGACAACAAAGGGCAGTCTAGGCAGGTCCATCAGGAAGTCTACAAGACTAGACATTTCTTTGACTAATGTTGATGAAACTGATTCTGAATCCGATGATGATTGTTGGAATGAAATGGATGATAATATGGTTGAAACAACAATGAGAAACAAAGGACTTATTACCAGTGTATAATGTAATGACTGATATTAACATAGCTGTTTTGAAATCAAGTCAGTGTTTTCTTTTAATTTTTCACTTCAATACATATTATGTATGTTGCGGGCAACCATTCTTTGTCAAACAGTTGTCCGATGGGCAATCAAGAAAATCATAAAACAAATAAAATGAAAAATAAAACTTCATAACACTCGGACAGTCAGGGCAATTCAAAAGTATTGACACTGACAACTTGGCTGACAGGCGTTATAAATATCCACCCTAACGCTGCCATCCACTCAGCGTCCACCATGCATGATTTTTGCAGGCGTTTGGAAAAGCCATATGCCAGATATTTTGTCTCCAAAATAGCTGGTTCCTACCAATTCTCGCTACAAAATATTTCTTATTCACCCTAAAACCCTTGTTTGACACATCCCAATACTGACGACTTGTGCTTACCGAGTGTGAATGTTTTTAGACACCATTTGGCAAGCTTTAGTCTAATTAATAATTAAATATTTCTTAAATGTTGTCATTATTAACTTTACTTCAAAACGAGTTCTGCATTTTGTAAAACGGTTTAGTAATATCGTCAATATAAAATATAAAATATGTATTTGGTGGCGAAATAATCTGGATAAGGACAAACTAGTAGTACTAGTAGGGTCGATTTGACATGAGGCAAAATGTTTGATATCAGTAGCAAAATGTGGATCAGGCCTGCTACTCGTGATTGTCACGTGTACACTGTTTCACAGAGTATTCCCATGCTTTCTCACTCTTAGGAGCCGTTTAACAATTAAGCAATTCCTGCGGCATTTTGAGTCATTGGAATTGTACTTGTTATTGAATGGTGGGGGCTGTTTGTTAAGAATTATGTATCCTTTTAAAACCAGTATCTTGTAATATTACTCATGTTTAATTTGTTCGATCTCCTACACAGAGGTTAAGCAGTCGTTCAAAATTTGCGCCGAATAATGTTGGCTAAAGTACATCACAATCTTTGGGAATGGACGATGCAGCCGTTGAAACGAGTATTATATAATTTTAGAGTTTGTTCGCGCCCTTTTTTGGATGGAGTGAAGTCTATGTGTTCACGTGTGTTTGTGTATGTGTGTGTGCATGTTTTCTCTAGCATTACACAATGTTGTGATACAGAGGTGATATAAAAGCCCGATTTGTGTCTGTCAGGTAATTGTTGAACTACCTCTTTCCAAATTGATTAGCTTGTCTTTGTTTTAATAATTGAAAACCCCGTAGAACTGACTGCTTCCTTCATAGAATGAGCTTGTTACTGCATGGTTTTACATTCAAAAGGGGCCTCCCTTCTTCAGTTAACAAAGCTAGGACCAAGGCTGCAAAATGTTCAACAGAACGGGATCGAAAGACCTATGATCGAATGCACGACAGGAAAGCACGCACTAGACAATTCCAAAGTCAATGGTTGGATACCGAGGCTCAACCCCCGGCGCCAAGGAAGCTGGAAAACAGTGATGAGGAACTTGTCCAGCCTAAGCCTATAAGGATGTTTTGTAAGGTTTGTCGTGAATTTCCACTTGACGAGTTCAATGCAGACAGATATGTTTCAGAATGGTGGCTATTGGCAAAGGGCACAAGACATGTGAAAGGCCACAAACTACACCAACAACCATCCAGTTCATCAAAGTATTATGACTGTGACAGCCCAAGCGAAGATGAGCTGTAGATAAATAATGTTAAAAAAGCAATAAAACTAAACTGATAAGTAATGATAATAATAAAAACATTTTAAATTTTAGTTTCATTTTAATGAGTTAAAAATTATATTCATAAAACTTTTATGAAATATGTGGGCAATAAAGATTTGTGCTCCCCCGTGTAGGTATTTTTGCCATCTAGAAGTGGTTCTTTAAATCAATATTAGTTTACTTAAAAACATTTCATATGCTTACTGATGCTTACTTAAAAATTTCAGTTAAAATGTGAAAGCAAGTTTGGCCATTTAAAATGAAATTTTAGTGGCCCAGCTATTTTTTGTGGGCCACCATACTCTTCTGGTGGGTTTCGAGCCCAGTATATAGCCTTCAGAAGTAGACTGGATATTGTACTAAACAGGGTATTTAAAAAAAAACCCCACTGTACCAGGAGAGCAGAGTTTTGGATGTGACTGCATGATACTATTTGAGTGTTTGGCTGGTCCACTAAAAGGCTAGCGCAGTCAGTGGCGTAGTGGGGGGGAGGGGGAGTGGGGCATGGGCCCCTCCCCAATCAAACCTTTTTCTTATTTGTTTTACTGTATTAAATTTCATAAAATCATACATACATATGTATAGGCCAACAGTGTCAGTTGCCCCCCTCCACCCAATATAAAATCCTGGCTATGCCAGTGAGCTAGTGGCATTAGGCTTAGCCATTCTAACATTTGCAGGATAAAGCTGATATCTTAACTTTCTGACTACTGCAGGCGAGATATCTCGCTTGATGCCACGCCAGTCAACATACTGTACTGTATACAGTGCATTCCTCATTTCATATTTCCCGCCGTTTTGCACACAACATTCACCGAAAATGTTTTTTTTTTAAAGGAATGCTTCAGGGTTCCACCTAGCATCTGGAAAATGGGCGTCATCATGACCCACGTGGTTTTATTTTGGGAGTCATGCACTGAAAAATGGGAGTCATCTATGATATATTTCTTAAATCACACAATTAACTGAATAACTGTTTTGTTTATATTACATACATATATTATATCAACTATTCTATCTGTATAATACATACATATATAACATATATATATATATCCATTGTTTTTCTTCTTGTACCCTAAATAATTTAGTTGGTTTTTTTTTTTTTTTTTTTTTTTTAATGCACCCTTTGGCTTTTAGTCAACCAATACTGCATGCTAACCTGCTTTGTAACATAGCTTCTTCTGTGCAATAACAGTGGCGTAGGAAGATGCGGGTGGGGGAGTTAGCTGCTACTGAATCAAGAAAAGTGGAAGCGGTACATGTCTC
The DNA here is from genome assembly GCF_016097555.1 of Gigantopelta aegis. NCBI lineage: Eukaryota > Metazoa > Mollusca > Gastropoda > Neomphalida > Peltospiridae > Gigantopelta > Gigantopelta aegis. The sequence continues at coordinate 30,450,984 of NC_054702.1, forward strand.
CCTCCACCCTCCGCTTCCTACACAAGTGAATAATTATGACTAACTCCTATTACCAGATATGCTCAACTATCTACATGTATTAAAAGCAATAAAGAACAATAATCAAAACAAAACAAAAAACTAAATATTTAGACTAAACTAGAAACTCGCGGCTGGTTAACTATTACTGATATCTGTAAACAGACCGCACATTTGACATTGTCGCAATTATCTAAATTTAGACAAAGTGAGTGACACACAACATCAGCCACACTGTTTGTACACTTATGTTACTTTAAATGTATTGATACGGTTTTTTAGGCTTTAATTTTTTTTATAATAATGTAAAAGCGATTGACCCCCAACCCAAAACCAAAACTATACATATAGAGCCAACTGAAAACTCAAGGCTATTTGTATACAGTCATGATGATCTAAATTTAGACAAAAAGACTGGCACACTACATGTACATCAGTCGCACTAGTTTTTATATTCAAGTTACGTTAAACGTATTGATACGGTTGGGAACCAGTTAAACTGCTCGGCTATTTTCATTTTGAACTTCATAATCATTAAGTTCTTGTGTATTTAAAAAAAAAAATGTAAATAGATTGACATCGGAAATATTTTGCGTCAACTATGATGCACACAGATTTTATTTAGGAGTATTTTAGGTAAACATTGCGTTATATATGCAGTATTCCTGCGTCACGTGAAACCCTGAAGCTAAAGCAAGGCTTTTGGACTGGTATGCATATCCAACTATATAAAATGCACGCTATTGCTTAATATCAACAAATGTAATCCTATAGTTCATTAATAAAACGGTAAAATGTGACGGCTATTATATATTACGGGTGCAGCCATTTTGTACCATCCCAGTGATTATGCCCTCTGGCTAGACGGTGGTTACATAATACTTAACATGTCACGTCAGGAATTAGTCTTAGAACTGAAGAAACAAAACGTACCTGATTTTTGTGGATGCATTGCAATGTTCTGTAATAATATTCATCTCAGTAAGCCAGCAATAAGCATATATATTATTTTTCAATACAAAATAAACCACCACTGTCAAAGTGTCGGAATACATACATTAACCCACATACTGACATGATAATCGGAGTGTTTTCTTAGTTAATTGGTTCTTTCTTTCCGTGGCCTGCACATGTGATTCCTGATTGGCAGGTGTATATTGCATGGTATCCAGTCAAGGTAAGTGATTACCACTGTTTAGACACACATACAAAATTACTTGCCTTTTTTTTTTAAGATCACAGGGTATTGTGGGATAACCTGCCGCCCCTACAATGTTAATAGACATTATCAGCTGTCCTGCTTTCATTACTGCAAATAATTCTGTAAAACCCTTGATTAAGTAGACTTTCCCATCTAAAATAACAAAACTGACCAATTGCGTAGTCCCAAAGAAAAGAAAATTATCACTTTAGTATCGTGGGTGGTTGTTTTTGCTCCAGCTTACTCTACCAATAGGCCTAATAATATTCATTTTTTCTTTGGATTTTTTAAGAGAGAAAAATACTATATAACTCCATTCGTTCTGTTGATGCAAATTGAAATATATTTAGTTAAATAGTTTATTATACTATCAAGTCATTTATGTTCTTTTACAAGTCTGGTTGATTAAAGCGAAGCACTTTGTCGTAAATTACTGCTTTTGTTTACACTCTGCATACAGGAGTTGGCTGAAGCTGACGTCACTTCGTCCCAAGCTATAGTGCTGAACGCCACGAAAACAAAATAAAATGGCTGCCCCCAGTTAGCAGGAATAATCGCATTTTTTTTATTAACTCTAAACAGTTTATTTTAGCTTGGAATTTTTAGTTCAAAAAGTGGTTTTCGGTAAGTATTTTTAAACACCATGCAGCAACCTTATGACTGCTAAATCAATCATTTTTTTTTCATATCAAACACTTCCTTTTTTATTGATTTCTTCAAGACATAATTCAACCAAGCAAATTGCAGCTATATACTTTGTTCTTATGACATTCTGCGCTTCTATATTTGAAAATAGTAAATAACACGACTCAATAGTTATGTTTTTTCGTTTAGTGAGCGAAGGTAGATCGATTGTAAGCATGTGTGTACTTTTGATTGCATCAAATATGTAGATTTTTCTGCATTGCGGTCAGCCTATTTACCGCCTGGCAGTCTGGAAGCCCGGACATTGCCCGGAGACAAAACCAGAGCCTGAATGTTAATGCCGAAGTGTACATTGTTCATATTTGGCACAAAGATACACCTTGGGATGGTGCATCTATATATGTTAAAAACATAAATGTAGAACAAATATTTTTTGACAAAATCGCAGTTTTCATGTTCGGGCTGTACATAACGAAATCTGTATTCACCGCCCGAACAAGGAAACATCAATTAATCAATTAAATATGGCATATAAAATCATGGGATTTGGCATAACAATATCTATCAGTTTCAAGTATTTAAATATGTAAAAAAAAATAAGTGTACAAAACGAAAATAATTTTTATCAATTATATATGGCATATAAAATCATGGGATTTGGCATAACAATATCTATCAGTTTCAAGTATTTAAATATGTAAAAAAAAATAAGTGTACAAAACGAAAATAATTTTTAATAACATTTTTTATCTTCGGGTGGTATACATCACGAAAACGTTCCTCACAGCCCGGAGACCGAATGTTGCCCGGAGACAAAACTAGAGCCCGAATGTTAATGCCGAGGTGTACATTGTTCATATTTGGCACAAAGATACACCTCGGGATGCTGCATCTATATATGTTAAAAACATAAATGTAGGAAAAAAGGTTTTTGACAAAATAACATTTTTCATGTTCGGACTGTACATAACGAAATCTGTATTCACTGGCCAATGCAGGAAACGTCAATTAATCAATTAAATATGGCATATAAAAACATGGGATTTGGTATAACAATACCTATCAGTATCATGCATTTAAATATGTAAAAAAAAAAAAGGGGGTACAAAACGAAAATAATTTTTAATAATGTTTTTCATCTTCGGGCGCAGCCCGGAGCCCGAACGTCGCCCGGAGGTTAATGCTGAGTTGTGTGCCCAGGGCAGCGTGCTGGAACTTTAATTGCATATAAGCAGGAAAATAAGTTGAAAAAAATATATACTACACCAATTAATTTTTGTTAAAAGATGAAAAAGAATTATGTAACTTTGAGACAGCCCCTATAAGCAGGTGGCGACTCCGGGGGAGAGGGGGAAGGGGAGATGAAAGACGCTCCGTAACATCCTGTGCTGACCACAATGACGGTAAAGAACCGCCGCTGTGGTAAAGTTACGTTCAGGATAGTTTGATCTTGTGTATTAGCCATTGATGGAAAAAGCCATATCGCTGTTGAACAAGGAGACACGAGGGTTGATTTCGAACCTGCAACGATGGAGCTGGTACCTGTTGGTATTACGTCCGCAGAAACCAGAAGTTCAAGGTTTGCATACATTTTAAAATTCTTTCTTTCTTTTCTATATTTTTAACCACACATACACACACACACTTCATCTGTCATGAACTGAACCAAAATAAGATATACCCAAAGCCCATTTAATCGGAATCTACTAATCAGAAAGAACTAATTAAAATGGCAGAGTATAACCTTTGGAGCGATTATTTTAAACTGTCTAATGTTCTCTTTCCCAAATGTCGGAACATTGATGGACGAAGTCGTGTCACTGTTGAACAAGGAGACACGAGGGTTGAAAAATCACACACCTCAATACGCTTAGGCTAGTGGAAAAATCTCACTCACCAAGCCCTAGCCCTAGCCACTGCTGCATATTCTGCAGGCGTAACGGGGAGACGTGGAAGTTTTTCTCCACACACTCACTGAAGGACAACTGGGGCAAGGTGGTCTGCCCAGTGCTGAGAATTTACGTCTGCCCCAACTGTCACGCGACCGGTGACGCGGCTCACACCCTGCGCCACTGTCCCATATACAAAGGGAGGAAATGTGGCGGCAATTTTCAATACTCGGAGAAACAGTTCCACTGTGCAGAAGTCTTCGTGTTAAGCTGATATTCTATATTTACGTCTCAGATGCTTCTTTTTTTCTTCAACTGTTATTCTGTGTAATAATTAAACATTGGAATTAAATATTGGTCTCTTTGTTGTTTTTTTTTCGTTTTTTTACGACAAAAGTGTTATAGTGTACATTATTTTACAATGAGAACTGTTTGCTTTGTTTTGTTTAACGACAACACATCGATTAACGAACCATCGACTATTGGATGTCAAACATTTGGTAATTCTGACTCGTTGTCATCAGAGGAAACCTGCAACATCTTTTCTAATGCAGCAAGGGATCTTTTATATGTACTTTCCCACAGACAGGAAAACACATACAGTGGCGGATCCAGAAAACCCTTTTTTTTGGGGGGGGGGGGGGGGGGGCAGTGACTTCGAGGCAGAATGCCAAGGCTACTTTGGGGAGGTTTGGACTCGGTGGGGGATCGCTAAATAATAAAAATTAATATATTATAAAACTATAACTGTTGCAAAATTTAGGGGGGCGCCCCCCTAGATCCGCCTCTGACATACATTTATTTTTTTAACATATATAGATGCACCATCCCGAGGTGTATCTTTTTTTTTTACACATTTAAATACATATATATGACACTGATAGGTATTGCTATGCCAAATCCCATGATTGTATATGCCATATTTAATTGATTAATTGATGTTTCCTTCTTCGGGCGGTGAATACAGATTTTGTTATGTACAGCCCGAACATGAAAAATGCAATTTTGTCCAAAAATATTTTCCGTTCATTTATTTTTGTAACATATATAGATGCACCATCCCGAGGTGTATCTTTGTGCCAAATATGAACAATGTACACCTCGGCATTAAGGGTTATAGCGAAAATGGAACCGTGCCAAAACGGCCACAGGCGAAAACGGAACCAAATTGGACAAAACGGAACCTGTGTTGGCTAAAACGGCACCAAAATCTGTGGACAAAACGGAACCTCCGTTGGCTAAAACGGCACCAAAATCGGATGGCTAAAACGGCACCGAAATCAAAACCTATTTATCTTGCATTCCCAATGAGAAAACAATATATGCTATTATAACATGATTGCTCATAGTTCATTTTTATGTGAATTAAATAAATGAAATTGTTTATATACCTGAGTGTTGTTATTTTTGGGCTACATAGTAAGGGCCTAGATTAGTGACGTCAAGCATCATCTTAGCATGTGCTCAAGCTAAAAATAACAGTTGTACTGAAGGCACTAATTTACTCTATGACCTTTTTAAACACAGCAATAACTAACAGATCTCATGAAGGAAGTCAGACATAATAAGATAAAATGATGTTTATTTATTTACAAAACAAGCAATCGATTGTTGTGTACATAACCAAGCAAGCCCGGCAAGGCTGTGCAGTGAACACCGTGAGCTTTGATGTTTTGTCTGCGTCACTCCGGCTAGACGGAATCGGTGATGGAGATTAACAATTAGCAATACAGGTGTAATTGTAGTAACTTAAATGCTTGACAATCAACAGTCTACAGTAATAACAACTCAAAAGATTTGGTAAGTGTTAATTCCTATCGTAGCACAATCCACGGTTTCACATGTTGAATAACACGATTTTGACCGGCTTTATTCGGCAACAAACCTAAGTCATGATTTTTCGTTTTTCTTTCTCTCTCTCTCTCTCTCTCTCTATTATGTGTGGTTCCGTTTTAGCCAATACAGTGAGGTGCCGTTATAGCCACAATCGGTTCCGTTTTCGCCAACAAAAATGGTTCCGTTTTGGTAGTGGTTCTGTTTTAGCCTGATCCCGGCATTAACATTCGGGCTCTAGTTTTGTCTCCGGGCAATGTTTGGTCTCCGGGTCACAGCCCCAAGATAAAAAACGTTCTTAAAAATTATGTTCGTTTTGTACACTTTTTTTTTTTTTTTCATATTTAAATATATGACACTTGGTTTTCCAGGCTGCTGGGTTCAAGGTACAATTTAAAATTTTCTTTGACTAATAAATATAATAAAATTACAAAGCATTGTTAAAATATATTAATACAACTATTAATAGTTCATCAAGATAAACCTCGCGTGCAAGCACAACGGCGAGGTTTATCCTGTCTATCCATTCCGCCATTCGCAGTTTCTGGACAACGGTGCCGAGGAATTTTGCTCGGAACAAAATTGCGGTCAAAATAACGATTACCATCACATTTCCCCACCCTAATCGTATATTGTGATCTATTTCGAGCTCACTGAGACCAAGAAATACTTACTTTGAAACAATCTTCACTTTGAATTAAAGGAAAAAGGTCTGACTTTACCGAGCGGATTCTAGCAGCCACTTTCTAGCAGCCAATTACGCTGGCAGACAATATCAGCTAGTTACCGATCATCCGGGTCTTTGGGGGTGAAGCAAAGCCTTAGTGATTACTGTTTTACATAGAATAAAGTTTTCATATTAACCTTTTGCATGACTTGCATATTGTCATTTATTTTCTGTAGCTAACACATAGAATGAATGAATGTTTAACGACACTCCAGCACGAAAAATACATCGGCTATTGGGTGTCAAACTATGGTAATGGAAACAAACAAGGTGATGATCAACATCAACAGATAAATTCAAGATATAAATAAAAACAGTGTAAAGAACTGTGCAAAAATACAAATACAAATATCACAGATAAAATACTGACTTTTACTCTAAACTTCAATTTGTGCTGTATTGGCCATTCTCAAAGAGAATGTTACACCCCTGCACCACGGTGAGGTTACAGCACGCGCAAGGGCTAACACATAGTTGCAGCATATCTTATGAGTATTATAGCAGCTTGGGTTGTCATATAACAAAAGCGAACAACGGGAATCTGAATTAGTACAATCTATATTTTTTACCTACGTGTTTCCGTATAGCTAGTATGTCGAAGGGATCTGAGTAGAGGCAGGTTGGGCAGAATATAATTTTTTGTTGATGCAATTTTCAGGTAATATTAATTATAAATTTTAACAACTTTGAAATAAGATAATTATTAATATTATAATAATTATGATGTGGGCTACAAAATATATAATTTGTATGTATAATAATAAAATTGGTATGCATGATTCAAGATAATTATTTTTATGATATAATTAAATAATTTAAAGTTACTTTACAACTTTAAATTTACAGTATTATTATTGTCATTTTATTATATAGATATAATGGCAACAGTGAAAATGTTCCACTGAATACATTCTTTTATTCTTTAAAAAAAACCCACCCCAGTTTCTTGAAATAATGAAATGATTTAGTTTTTACAGATTGTGAAATTATGTCATAATGTTGGCCTTTCTTACCGGCTGAATGCAGGCGAAAAGAAAATAGCAATAACAAGCCTTGAAATAAAACATTTTAGTGTACCTGACACAATGTCCTGCACCAATCAATTTGTGCCTGACATGAAAGAAATTGTACCTGTCACAAAACATTGTAAATAAAAATGAAATAAATTATGTTTTGTGTTGTTTAATAATTGATACATTTAATTACTAAATAACCAATGCAGCAATTAAGGCAATAATCACCAAATGATGACATTTATTATTGTTACATACTTACTAGTCTATGATGCATTAATATATGTCCTCTGGTAAAGCTGTATCCTAACCAGCCGCGAGCTACATGAGCGATTATTTTAGAAATCATGCATACAGTTAGGATGCGGCAATGGAAGTCAATGATTTCTAAAATAATCGCTCGTGGCCAGTTAGGATAGGGCTTAAGAAACCCATGAAACTGTTGTCACTATCACTTTGTGTTGAACTTTCAGATTCATGATGATCTGACTCAGACTCATCCATTTTTTTCAATGTCATCAGTGTCTTGTTTGTGGTAATATTCTATACTTTTGGTTGCCGAGTGACCTTTAACATTTGACACACGCAGATGTGTGGACTCTTTGATCCATGCGTCCAAAAAATCATGATTATACTGCATTTCTTTTTGAAATGTTTTGCAGAGCGAGCACGTCATAAGTGCCTTTGATGTTTTCTTCAAACTGTAGCCACAAAGAGGCATTTGTTTTAACTAAATACTACTTTTACCATTTTAGTTCAGTGCTAGATTTTAAGATACTACTCTGCGGGATATTCGTTCGGGAATTTTTGGGGGACGATTTAATCGGCGGCTGCCCGCCGCGGATACTGGGAACAGGGACAGTTGATTTGTCATTATCAGTACCTGTCTGTTCTTTTACAGCAAAGACTGAAGTTATTTTGTTCAACATCCTTTAATTGTTAACCACGAGGCAATCTGAATTGCAAACTTTAAGTTTAAACGAAAACGCCACAGGAAGTATACGCTAAGTACGAAAGGTCAATTACTAATATGCGTGACATCACTTTTCACAATGTAAGTTCCCGCAAAATCGAGACTATAAAAAATCCTACTAAACAGGTACGCGGACTGTAGATGAACTTCGTGTTGGACTGTCAAGTGCCCCACGAACCGGTTCGAATCCCACTGGTACACATTTGTATTTTTTTTAATTCGTAATCATTTTTTTTTTAATCAGTGCATTAAGTGTATTCGACTCCAAAACAGCCGGCTTTTACTACAACGCGAGCTTCGGACATGGTGACCGGCGCAATCAACATTGTTACTGACAAGTTACAAATTTGTATCGGACAATGATTGTGACCTGCCGCTTATTTCAAGGCTTGCAATAATAAAATATAGCCAACCTCAGACCTTGTCATCTAAGGGGAGTTATCTCTCTCTAGCTACCCATCACTCCCCTGAGATTAGTTCAAGGAGAATAATATATAGCTCCCTTTGGCATGTGAATATTAATAATATTTTAAATTGCCCCCATAATCTAAGTTAGGGAAGCAATTAATAACTCCCCTCAGTTATTTTCATGTCACGGTCTACAACCTACTAAAATATAGTGTTACCGTATCAAACAAACATACAAATGTTTTAATATCGGGTTTAACATGGTATATTTATTAATAAAACACAAAAACTTACCTGAGTAAATAATGGTTAACACACACACACACACAGTATATATATATTGGTGTTTATATCTAGTCAGTGGATATTGCAGATATTTTCTTGTTCAGTCTTGGGCTGTATTGGAATTGTTATTGCAATTAAAATTTAAGTAATATGTACAAAACTAATTTTTCATAAGATATAGGTGGAGAAAGGAAACAGAGGCAATTATCATGACTGTTAGTAAACCGATCTGTATCAATATGCCTTCTGCTAGACTACACATATTATTTAACCGAAGTTGCTTTTAATCAGGGTTAAATTACCTCTTGTATAGATGCACTTATGTAGCATATTCAAGAAAAATGTATGAATGAGATGGTTAAATGCAATATTATTCTCCATGTGAAACAGTGTTTTCAGAAAGGAAAACAAATATCTGATATGGCAGATGACCATTCATTTTATTGCAGATAATTGCTGAAGCAGATTGTGTGCACACACACACACACACGCGTGCGCACACACACACAAACACACAATCCGAAGAACTACAAAATACCATAAAACAACATGTAGATGCAAAAAGGTAAGTCCTTTAACTTGAACAGAAACAAAATCTACAAATGTGCCATAACCAACAAATTACATTGATTCATAACAGAGTAAATTAAAAAACACACAGAAACATACATGTATGTGTATATATATATATATATATCTATATATATATATATCTATATATATATATATATATATATATATATATATTATACACATGTATGATGTATGCATATGTTTGTATGTATGTATCCGAGATACAAGTATACCTTTATTGTTTAATACATTATAAATTTGGACTATTGCACGTCCGCAGGTACAATATCTGGAGTGGGGTAGGGGGCAAAATCTTGAGTAGTAAAGACAATCTTGGGAGGGGGAGAAGCCATATTTATATATAAAGTAGAAGAAAACCTATATTTTCGTACTGCAGGCCTGCTACAGACATTTGCACACACACAAAAATTTAATAAAGTTTTAAAAAGAACTTTTACAATAAATTAGTGTGTGTGTGTGTGTGTGTGTGTGTGTGTGTGTAATTTAACTGCATATACTTTTATTTTAAAAATTAAAATTAAATAAATAAATTGATGTAGCAGCCGGAGACGGCAAAATAAATACAAGTATAGAGTATGTCCAATCAACTCTAAAATTAGATTAAATGAAAAATGAAGACCACACAAATTTGATGATAAAAAGAGTATACTCTTTATTCAAGAACTGGATGCATCTGGGTTTGTTTTTGTTTTATTTTATTTACAGTACAATGTGGAAATATTATCATTGCACATGCTTTAACCATTTTGGTTGCTATTAACGTCGGTTATTGTTGACAAGTAACAACATTAAACTCAACGTAGTCGCATTCTGTGTGGGAAGCCATGGCGTTGCATCAGGTTTGTCACGTTTTAGTGCCTCTACCCAGAAGCGCCATCTGGCCTCTTCTTTTCGAAATTTGTAAAACGATATTTTTTTTAACATCAAGTTATGGTTTATGCAGCCAACTGCACAACATGTTTTAGGCATCTTGGCTGTTAACTGTTGTAAATGATCGACTGAAGTTGACTAAATTCACTATCAAACCATACGTAACTAAGGAGAAGCTTCACTGCATCACATGATAAACAATGGTGGATAGGGCCGAAGTACCCGTATGTTCGGTTCCGAGAATTGTCTGCCAGCGTAACTGGCTGCTAGAATCCGCTCGGTAAAGTCTGACCTTTTTTCCTTTAATTCAAAGTGAAGATCGTTTCAAAGTAAGTATTTCTTGGTCTCAGTGAGCTCGAAATAGATCACAATATACGATTAGGGTGGGAAAATGTGATGGTAATCGTTATTTTGACCTCAATTTCGTTCCGAGCAAAATTCCTTTGCGAATGGCAGAATGGATGGTCATCAAGTTCATCAAGATTAACTTTGGCTACAAGTGCAAGCACTACCAAAGGTTAATCCTGGGGACAAACAACGCCATTAGCGCCATTCCGAGCAATTTTGCTCGGAACGGAATTCAATCCGAATTGCGGTCAAACTAAAAGAAAAACGACTGTCATCACGTTTTTCCACCCAAATCGTGTACTGTGATCTATTTGGAGCATATGGACACTAAGAAATACTTACTTTGAAACGATCTTCACTTTGAATTAAAGGAAAAACGACCGACTGTATGACTTGTTTTTAAAACGCGCGGTGCATTATGGGAGGAAAATGAAACTCCGAACAATCTTGTATGTGGAAAAGGATCGGTGAAGTCATTTCTCGTTTCATAATGAATAAAACAAAAACCATAAAACTAAAAATTAATTAAAGTTAATAAAATAACTTAAAATGTAAAAATTAATTAAAGTTAATAAATTAAAATAAAATAAATGAAATTAAAGTTAATAAAAAAAAATAAAAAAAATAATAGAAATGAAATAAAAATTATGATTTACACACAAACACACACACTATATATAAAAAATATATATATATATTATATATTATTATTATTTTTTTTTTTTTTTTAAAGAAAAAAACAGTTCATTAATGTCTCTAAAAATAACTAAAACATAAGTACTAAGTTTTAAACTTACTTACCTGGGGGTGGGGGGGTGGGGGCAATGAAACATATTTCTCTCTTGTTTGCCAGTACGTAAAAACGTTACTGTTGCCCCTTGCTCGCCACGAGGAGGCCAGAGAGTTGAACAAGATATACCAAATTTGATGTGTGCCTTGTTCAGGATTTTATATAAGTTAAACAGAAATGATTCCTCATTAAAAGGTTCGAGCTGCGCTGTCTTAACATGATGGCAACATTCCTTCAGCTTATTGTTGGTGCACGTAATAAAATCGCGTGTAGTATCGGTCACGTGTTTGGAGATTTGGTGCCCACTTCGAGGTATTCAAACGTCACAGTTCACTCTGGTTCTGCACTCAATATGGTATGCACATTTGTTAATAACATGCCGATTCCAGTGACTGGCACAGAGTTGCGAGGCAATCCTCAACAACTAATTGCCTGGTAGATACGTCAACTTTCGTGGAGTTCGCACATGTTATAACTAAAAGTCACAGTTCACAGTGGTTACCTCAATATATATAGTTAATACACAAGTGTTAATACACATGCCAAAAGGTGGCACTGTTAAAATACATCACCTGGTAAAATACCACAAAATATCCACCACACTAGTGAAATACCACAAAATGTATGCACACATCAAATTTGGTATATCTTGTTCAACTCTCTGACCTCCTCATGGCGAGCAAGGGGCAACAGTAATGTTTTTACATACTGGCAAACAAGAGAGAAATATGTTTCATTGCCACCCCCCCCCCCCCCCCCCCCCCCCCACACCCCCACACCGACGTTTTCAGAAGAAAAAAACTCAGAAAAAAAGACAAGTAAGTAACAGTTTAAAACTTAGTACTTATGTTTTAGTTATTTTTAGAGAAATTTATGAACTTTTTTTTTCATTAAGAAAAAAAATAATAATTATTAAAAAAACAAAACAATATATATATATATATATATGTATATGTATATGTGTGTGTGTTTTATTAATAAATGTTATTTTATTTTACTTTAATCTCATTTATTTTATTTTATTTAATTTTATTAACTTTAATTAATTTTTATTTCATTTCTATTAATTAATAAATGTTATTTTATTTTACTTTATTAACTTTAATTTAATTTATTTTATTTTATTAACTTCAATTAATTTTTATTTCATTTCTATTAATTAATAAATGTTATTTTATTTTACTTTATTAACTTTAATTTATTTTTACTTTTTAAGTTAATTTATTAACTTTAATTAATGTTTAGTTTTATGGTTTTTGTTTTATTCATTATGGTACGAGAAATGACTTCACCGATCCTTTTCCACATACAAGATTGTTCCGAGTTTCATTTTCCTCCCATAATGCACCGCGCGTTTTAAACCCAAGTCATACAGTCGGTCGTTTTTCCTTTAATTCAAAGTGAAGATCGTTTCAAAGTAAGTATTTCTTAGTCTACATATGCCCGAAAAAGATCACACTACACGATTAGGGTGGGAACAGGTGGTGTCAGTCGCTATTTCGACCACAATTCCGTTCCGAGCAAAATTGCTCGGAACGGCTCTGTATAGGAGAAGCCACGGTGACGTCACATGTTGTGATCACGTGGTACCGCATTGGCCTCTGGTAGGCAAAAAGCCAGTGTTTACGTTACATACTACATAGGCATTAGTGAACAAGCGAATAGTTTTCCCTCATTTAAATCATCGTACACGTGTTTTTATGAATTACATTTCGTCATGGTTATCTCCTGCGTGATTGTAGGCTGCACAAATCGCTTTAAAAAAGACTGTGGAATTAAATTTCACCGAATTCCACAGGGAACGGAACGACGAGCTATATGGCTTCAAGCCATCAACAGAAAAGAATGGGCACCATGCCACAGTGGAGACCGTGTTTGTGGACTTCATTTTATATCAGGTTTGTTGCGTGTTATTTATTCATAATATTAGTTGTCATAAAATGTGTGACAGGAGTATTAAAATATATATATATATATATTATTGGGGTGGGTGGGTGTTGCAATTTACCATTTTTTTAATGTGTAAAATATCTATTTTTAATCAAATGTTTATTCTAAGCCTAGTATGTACTACTTTTTAGAAAAGATGTGGTCAACAGGTGTAATTGTAATATGTAAGATGATTTTAAAAAGTAATTAAATAAGAGCTTTATACAACTTTAGCAGGGCATGGCTCACACTAAATAAGAATGATCAGGGGTGGCGCATGGCCGTACCACTTTTGTGTGGGTTATATTTGTTATATCTGTGGAAAATGTCCTTACATTTTAGCCTCGGGGTGGGGTCGTCCAACCTCCCTGAAACCCCCCAGACTACACCCGTGAAAGTGTGATCTCAACTTTATTAGAACATTTGTTTGGAATTTGGGCAGGGGGTTTGGAGTCCTTAATCAGTGGGAACCAATCAGTGTAGCAAAACTTCATTCTTTGTTCTAACTATATTTTCAGGATCTGCTAGCACTGTCAGAACAGATCCAGACTATGTCCCACATGTCAACATGGGATATACACCATCTCTGTTTTGCACTCCAGAAGGAAAGAAGGCTCGTTACAATAGAGCAATCAGACGAGAGGGCGAGAAAAAACTGACTATAGCAAAGAAAGCAGATGAAAGGAATAGAGATTGTGCTGCATCAGTACTCTTGGAATTATCTCAACATTCATTTCAGATCCAAATGATGGCACTATAGGAAGAGACATTTCGACAAGTTCAGGTAATATAATTTCAAAATTAGCACATTTAACCAAATAATATATTTAATTCAAGGGACATTCCTGTTTAATCTTATAAATATTTTGTTAGTCAGAAATATCTTACTATGTAGCAAACCTTTAAATATAGTGAACATATCATTATCGACTTAAGTCTGCAAAGATATCTCCACCATTTGAGTTTGTGGTATTATCATCAACATATATCAATCTTTTGCACAAATATGTGTGCCATATTGAACTATTTCAATGAATATTATTCTCTTTAACTGTTTTTGATCAGTACCTCGGATAACGTGGTGCAGTTGAATGATGTGGTTACCATGTACAAAATCTATAACTTTCATACTTAAATCATAGAAAGTACAATTTTGTTATTGTGTGACAATTGTTTTTAATTTGTTTGTTTTAGATATTCATGATTCATGCTTACGGATGATCACCAGTTTGAAAAGAGAGAATAGGCAACTATTGGATGAAGTGCAGGCCCTTCAAGAGGAGTTGAGATATGCCAAGGAGAGCAGTGGGGTCAGATTCTGTGATTCCTTTTTATCTGTACCCAACAAGGATGCAAGAACTTCTTTTTTCACTGGCATTCCACGCTATTTAACATTCTTGTGGCTAGTTAAATTATGTTCTGCAGTCGTACCAACATCTGGAGTACTAAATCCAGCTACCATTGTGATGATGACATTGATGAAACTTAGACTAAATCTTTCAAATCAGGATCTTGCTTATAGGTTTGGCGTTTCCCGTGGTCACATTGGAGAATTATTGAACAATGCACTTCC